>NW_028234063.1:100000-120000 GCF_037954325.1 Fistularia commersonii | reverse complement strand
GTTTAAGCGAGTCAATCTCTTCCCTCATGGCACAATTCCACCCGGGTGCCAGTGGTGACTTCAGTGCTTCACTATAATTCTGTGGGACTCCGCACACAGTCCTGTAACAGTAATCAATAGTTGTATGATTTTTATCATTGTTAATATAGTCTGACTGATAATCCTCTAAATACCTTGGAACGACCCTTTTTCGTCTAGGATAGCGACTGGTTTGATTATATCTGGGTTTTATGTCTGACCTCGTCTCTTTTTCATTTTGGACATTTTCTGCTGTTTCTTCGTCATGTGACACATCTGCGTTAGTACTCTCATCCTCATTTTGTATATGGTTGTCTGTTTTATTTTCACTTTGTGACACATCTATACTGGTTTCATCTGTAGATTCTGTGTCTTCATATCCCTGGATTTCTGTCTCATAATCATCAGTTTGTGTTTGTTGTTCAATTCTTCCCTTTTTGATCAATTTCACCAGTCTCTGTTTTGACACTTTTTCTGTAAGTGGATTATAGACCAGGTATGAAGGGCTTTTCTTACTGTATCCCACAAATATTCCTCTTTCACATCTGGGATCCAATTTCTTAGTGTCATGTTTGTATGCATAACACTCAGTTCCGAATATCCACATTTTTGAAAGATTTGGCTTTCTCCCTGTTAACATGAAGTATGGGGTATTTTTGTGTCTGTCATTGTAACATCTATTTCGAATATGGGCAGCGGTCTGGACAGCATAAGGCCACAAAACCTTTGGTAATCCTTTTGCTATTAGCATACACCTTGCCATTTCAAAAAGGGTCCTCCATTGTCTTTCTGCTGTCCCATTTTGATGGGGAGAGTATGGGGATGATGTTTCATGTCTTATGCCTTTCTCCCTTAGAAGAGATTGAAAAGCATTTCCTGTGTATTCAGTCCCGTTGTCTGACCTGATACATTTGACACGACCATACGCTGCGCTGTCAGCAAGGAACTTCTCTGTTGCTAATGTAGCTTCACTCTTGTATTTGAGAAAATATACAAATACTGCCCCTGAATAATCATCTGTGAATGAAATGACATACTTATGCCCTTCTTGACCAGCTGGTTCAATCGGGCCTGATAAGTCAGTGTGTACCATTTTTAGGGGTGCATCAGCTTTTGCATCAGCTTGCCTGTTTCTGCTATTTGTGAATTTTCCCTCCGTGCATACGTTACAGTCTACGTTACAGTCTACCTTGGTCTGACCTGTAATCTTCATACCCTCGACTAAGTTTGGTCATTTTAATACATCTTTTACATTGCAGTGTCCCATAATCTCATGCCATGTTTTGACATCACAAGTTAAGTTTACTCTATCTCTGGACATCATGTCATTTACTGTATCATCATAAAGTTGTTGATAATTTACCGTTCTTATGTAGTAGAGTCTGTCACATTCCTCAATGCTGAAAATTTTTCCTTCTTTGGTTATGAGTCTGTTCTCTCCTTCTTTGAATATCACGCTGGCTCCATCAGCTGTGGCTGCCTTCACCGATATGAAGTCCTGAGGATATGATGGGATGAATAAGGCTCCCCTTAAGGTTACCAGGACAGGTTTTCCTTCAATGTCCTGGAGTAACACTTCTGCATCACCTCTTTTTAGTGCCACTTTGTTTCTTCTGGTCCCGTCTGCTAGCTCCATGTAATGTTTGTTTGGGTTGAAAAACTCATCAAATCTTATGAATTTGTCTTCTTGTGTTATGATGTGTGATGTAGCGCCACAGTCTACCATCAGTCCATTTTTTCTGATATTTTCCGGAGGGACTTTTTGACTGACCTTGAATACAAAAGTTTGCTCATCTTCCTTATCTTTGTCTTGGATGTCTGTGTTTTGTTTGACCGAGTCTTCTTTGGGCTTGGATTTTCTTCTGCATGTCTCATCGGTGTGGGTTGTGCTTCTGTGATAGCTGCACCATTTTGGCCCTGATTTTTGGTGACAAGCTTTTGCCATATGGCCACGGTTTCCACATCCATAGCAGATCACCGTTGACATGTCCACTTTCATTACATTGTCTGATTTGGTTTTGCTGTCAAACTTTTCAGTCTCTTCATAACTTCTTAGTTTACTCTTGAACTGAATAAACGTCATTTCTTCACTGCTCTGAGTTACGTGAATGACGAAGGGCTTGTACGGTTCTGGAAGCCCTTTCATAACCATAGCGATCATCAGCTCATCACTTATCACCTGTTTTGTGTTTCTCAGAGCGGTGACTGCCTTTTCTGCTCTGATAATGTAATCTGTTATTGTTTCGTCGGGTTCCTTCTTGAGTGAGCATAGTTCGCTGTACAGGGAAATAATTCTGGGCTTACCCTGGCTGGCGTAATGATCCCGTAATATTTTCAAAGCTTTTCGACCGTCATCTGCGGCTTCCCTCATTACCAATGATAGACTTTTATCATCGAGGAACTGGATAAGCTCAGCGTAGCATTCTGCATTTTTATCTGGGTCGGGCTCAACAGTTGAAAGTATTGTCTCTTTCAAACCTTCGAGTCGCATGTGTCCCAGAAACTTTACTTCCCAAAGCTCGTAGTTGTTTTCGTCTCCATCGAAAACCAAACGTTGCCATCTTCCTCCTTTTGTTCGTTGCCTGGGCCCATAACCTGTTGCGTTTAAGTTTGCAGCTTCTTCGTTTTCCATGTTTCGGAAGGAATTCACAAGTTTGCCTTGTTTGAATCGTCTTTTATTTTCTTCTTCACAGCTCCGGGAATCAACAGCCATGGGACATGTACAGTACAGAGTGAGGGAAAAATTCCCGCCAGCACCGCTATACCAAAAAAAGAACACTGACGTAGAAGTTAACGTCAAGTTAGCTGAACAGTCGCGAAAAACTAAAACAAGTCCCAAACCTTGTCATAAAGTGCCATACATTTCCTGAGAGTAGATACAAATAAAACATATGTATACTAGAATGTAAACTCAAATAAAACTAATGAGATCACCTATCTCAACAGTCCTTATGTCCTTTGCTTCCTCATGCCTGGTTGTTTCATTGACATTCAGTTCTACCTTGCCATGTTTATTTGTACATTTGTATATTTGTGTGTACTATTTATGTTCAATTAAAAAAAAAAAAAAAAAAGAATGAGAGGCTGAGAAAATCTCCATGTCTCTCTCTCTCCCCCCCTTAATGCCCCCCCCCCCTTCCTCACGGCGGCCGACGCAATGTGATTCTCGCCGTTGCTGTGGAAGTAGGGTAAAGGATTCCCCGCGTCGGTGCGAGCGATGCGTTTCAAGGCGTATTGCATGTGTGTATGGAGGGGGGGGGGTCTACAGGATACCGCAGGCCGGCAATGGTGCACCTTCTGCGGACATCGATCACCGAAACGTCGGCGTGGAGCTCCCGGAGCAGCCGGCGTGTACATGTGAATGAATGGAGGAGCTAATGTGTGTGTGGTGGTGGTGGTGGTGGGGGGGGGGGGGGGGCGTTTCGGCTCGACGGGAAAGAAACCAAATGTGTCACAAATGCAAAAGTTTGGTGCTGTGTGCTATGCATACAAGCACAACAAAAAGAAACTTGACTCAAGAGGTGAGAAGGGAGTTTTCATTGGATATGCCAAAAATAGTCCAGCTTATTTTGTATATTATCCAAATAGTGAAAGAGTACTAAAACAGACTGCTAAAATTTGTGTCGAACCCATCTCCAGAGCAACAAACCCAGACAGAGATGAGCTCAGACCAGGATGATGATGATAATGATGATGATGATGATGATGATGATGATGATGATGATGATGATGATGATGATGATGATGATGATGATGATGATGATGATGATGATGATGATGATCAGTTAGACATTTAAAGAGGCAAGGAGTTCCCTCAATGCTGACAAGTGGATGAAATCTATGGACGAAGAGATGGAGTCATTGAGAGAGAAGAACACTTTTACCCTAACACAGCTACCCCAAGGCAAGTGTGCAGTGGGGGTGGGGGTGGGGGGTGGGGGGCGTATGCGCTAAAAAGAAATGAAGATGGCACAAACAAATATAAAGCTCGTTATGTTGCTAAGGGCTACAGTCAAAAGTATGGCACGGATTTCGAGGAAACATTTTCTCCAACAGCAAATATGACAAGTGTGAGGGTGTTTATGCAGAAATCAGTTCCGGAAAATTTGTTCTTACACCAAATGGATGTAAAGACAGCCTATCTTCATGCACCCATAGATTGTGAGCTCTGTGTAGAACAACCAGAAGGGTATGAAGTGACAAATAAAAAACAGAAGCTGGTGTGTAAACTTAAAAAGTCACTATACGTCCCTGAACAAGCCGGTCGTCATTGGGATCTGATGCTCCATTCTTACTTGATTGACAATGACTTTATTCAGAATGAAGCAGATCATTGTGTTTATGTCAAAGAAAACCAAAATGACAAGGTCATCATCATAATATGGGTAGATGATTTAATCATAGCTGCGAGTGATGAGGAAGTAATGAAAGAGGTGAAAATCATGCTTACAGCTAGATTTAAAATGAAGGACATGGGCAAAGCGATCAAAATCAATACCCAGAAAATATGTCAGTCAGAAGAGTGTGTTAAGATGTCACAAAGAAAATATGTGGAAAGGTAGCCCTACAGTATTGTCCAACACAAGAGATGCCGGCACATGTTATGACAAAGCCTGCATCACAGTTTAAGTTGTTGAATTTTTCAAAGTTGTTGTTTGTTGTTTGGGTCATGAGTATTTTATTTTGATGTAAATGGGCAAAGATACCAATAATATGAGAGCAAGTGGGGGCGTTGTTAACTGAGAAATATGCTCTCAATTATTTTCCGTTTTATTTCCAAGGGCCAGTCTCAGCTTCCGGTCAACAGGATCCCGCAGACCGGCCAAGGTGCACCTTCTTCGGACACGGATCCCTGTGACGTCGGCGTGAAGCTCCGGGAGCACCAGACATGCACATATGAATAAGCGGAGGAGTCGATTCCATAAGTCCTCCACTCACGGCCTCGGTGTCACTGAATCGAGCAATCTGGTTTTTTAATGTTTAAAAATCGGCTTAACATTGAGGTCGAAAAAACAGCGGTATCGTTAAAATACAGTAACAGGGTGATAACATCCATGTAAGAAGTGGAGGGGGATTTATTGCACTCACGGCCCCACTCGTTTATTCCTCTCATACACAGCAGCTAGATCACCTGCTGGAGCTCCAAGCGCTGTGCACAGTCGGATGCCGCCATCTAGCGGACATAAAATGTAACGAAGCGGAGGGAGAAAGCCATCCGGTGTTCCCCGAGTAGCGGCGACGAACGAGTTTAGAGCCGTGGAGAAGGTTTGCTTCCCCCCCACCCTCTCTTTCTAACTTCTTCTTCTTCTTCTTCTTCTTCTTCTTCTTCTTCTTCTTCTTCTTCTTCTTCTTCTTCTTCTTCTACAGTTTCTAGTCCATACATCATCGCTGGTCTCACCACTGTCTTGTACACCTTTGTACACCTTGGAAATGGGCAGCCCCGTATCTGACCGTGTGACACAGCCAAGCAGTGCAGACAATGTGAGACGATCAACTAGAACCAAAAAGAAGCCCAGTTACTTTAATGGTTATGTGACTAGTGCTATTGACGATGACCAAGTGTTCACTAACATTGACTACTGTTATAGACTGGCGTGTGGTGTCCCACAGACATTTAAAGAGGCAAGGAGTTCCCTCAATGCTGACAAGTGGATGAAATCTATGGACAACGAGATGGAGTCATTGAGAGAGAACAACACTTTGACCCTAACACAGCTACCCCAAGGCAAGTGTGCAGTGGGGGTGGGGGGGTGGGTGTATGCGCTAAAAAGAAATGAAGTTGGCACAAACAAATATAAAGCTCGTTATTTTGCTAAGGGCTACAGTCAAAAGTATGGCACGGATTTTGAGGAAACATTTTCTCCAACAGCAAATATGACAAGTGTGAGGGTGTTCATGCAGAAATCAGTTCAGGAAAATTTGGCAGGTCGTCATTGGAATCTGATGCTCCATTCTTACTTGATTGACAACGACTTTATTCAGAATGAAGCAGATCATTGTGTCTATGTCAAAGAAAACCAAAATGACAAAGTCATCATCATAATATGGGTAGATGATTTAATCATAGCTGCGAGTGATGAGGAAGTAATGAAAGAGGTGAAAATCATGCTTACAGCTAGATTTAAAATGAAGAACTTGGGCAAAGTGATCAAAATCAATACCCAGAAAATATGTCAGTCAGAAGAGTGTGTTAAGATGTCACAAAGAAAATATGTGGAAAGGTAGCCCTACAGTATTGTCCAACACAAGAGATGCCGGCAGATGTTATGACAAAGCCTGCATCGCAGTTTAAGTTGTTGAATTTTTCAAAGTTGTTGTTTGGGTCATGAGTATTTTATTTTGATGTAAATGGGCAAAGATACCAATAATATGAGAGCAAGTGGGGGCGTTGTCAACTGAGAAATATGCTCTCAATTATTTTCCGTGTTATTTCGAAGGGCCAGCCTCAGCTTCCGGTCAACAGGACCCCGCAGACCGGCCAAGGTGCACCTTCTTCGGACACGGATCCCCGTGACGTCGGCATGAAGCTCCGGGAGCACCAGACATGCACTTATGAATAAGCGAAGGAGTCAACTCCATAAGTCCTCCACTCAGGGCCTCGGTGTCACTGAATCGAGCAATTTGGTTTTTAATGTTTAAAAATCGGCTTAACATTGAGGTGGAAAACACAGCGGTATCGTTAAAATACAGTAACAGGGTGATAACATCCATGTAAGAAGTGGAGGGGGATTTATTGCACTCACGGCCCCACTCGTTTATTCCTCTCATACACAGCGGCCAGATCACCTGCTGGAGCTCCAAGCGCTGTGCACAGTCGGATGCCGCCATCTAGCGGACATAAAATGTAAGGAAGCGGAGGGAGAAAGCCATCCGGTGATCCCCAAGTAGCGGCGACGAACGAGTTTAGAGCCGTGGAGAAGATTTGCTTTGGGTAGATGATTTAATTATTGCAGCAGAGTGTTGCATGGTTTTCAGGGAGGAGTTGAGAAAGGGTCTGGGTGGTCAGGGAGAGCTTCCAGATGATTGGACAACAACAGCTAGTGTGATCAGGGAGACAGGTAGAAGAGTACTTGGTGTGTCATCTGGAAGGAAAGTAGATAAGGAGACTTGGTGGTGGAATGAGGAAGTGCAGGAGTGTATACAGAGAAAATGGTTAGCGAAGAAGAAGTGGGATACTGAGAGGACTGAAGAGAACAGACAGGAGTTCAGGGAGATGCGGCGAAAGGTAAAGATAGAGGTAGCAAAGGCAAAACAAAGGGCTTATGATGACTTGTATGCTCGGTT
This sequence comes from Fistularia commersonii, assembly GCF_037954325.1. Taxonomy (NCBI): domain Eukaryota; kingdom Metazoa; phylum Chordata; class Actinopteri; order Syngnathiformes; family Fistulariidae; genus Fistularia; species Fistularia commersonii. Next base: position 112,698 of record NW_028234063.1, on the reverse strand, counting down.
GGATAGTAAGGAGGCTGAAAATGATCTATACAAGTTGGCGAAACAGAGAGATAAAGATGGAAAGGATGTACAGCAGGTCCGGGTGATAAAGGACAGAGAGGGAAATGTATTGACAGATGCTAGAAGAGTGACAGGAAGATGGAAAGAGTACTTTGAAGAGCTGATGAATGTGGAAAATGAAAGAGAGGCAAGGGTAGAAGAGGTGATTATTGTAGACCACAAAGTAGCAAAAATGAGTAAAAGTGAAGTGAGGAAGGCATTGAAGAGGATGAAGAGTGGAAAAGCAGTTGGTCCTGATGATATACCTGTGGAGGTGTGGAAGTGTCTAGGAGAGGCAGCGGTAGATTTTCTGACTAGATTATTCAACAGGATCTTAGAGAGTGAGAAGATGCCTGAAGAATGGAGACAAAGTGTGATGGTGCCTATTTTTAAGAATAAAGGGGATGTGCAGAATTGTGGCAACTACAGAGGGATAAAGTTGATGAGCCATACAATGAAGTTATGGGAAAGAGTAGTGGAAACTAGACTGAGAGCAGAAGTCAGCATTTGTGAACAGCAGTATGGCTTCATGCCTAGGAAGAGTACTACAGATGCAGTATTTGCGTTGAGAATGCTAATAGAAAAGTACAGAGAAGGCCAGAGGGAGCTGCATTGCGTTTTCGTAGACCTAGAAAAAGCATATGACAGGGTGCCAAGAGAGGAGCTCTGGTATTGTATGAGGAAGTCTGGAGTGGCAGAGAAGTATGTTAGACTGGTGCAGGACATGCATGCCAGCTGTGAGACACTGGTACGGTGTGCTGTAGGGGTAACCGAGAAGTTCAAGGTGGAGGTGGGACTCCATCAGGGATCAGCTCTGAGCCCCTTCTTGTTCGCAATGGTGATGGGTAGGCTGACAGATGAGGTTAGACAGGAATCCCCATGGACCATGATGTTTGCGGATGACATTGTGATCTGTAGTGAGAGCAGACAACAGGTAGAGGAAAATCTAGAGAGGTGGAGGTATGCTCTGGAAAGGAGTGGAATGAAAGTTAGTCACAGCAAGACAGAATATATGTGTGTGAACGAGAGGAACTCGGGTGGAGCGGTGAGGCTACAGGGAGTGGAGATCAAGAAGCTGGAGGATTTCAGGTACTTAGGGTCAACAGTCCAGAGCAACGGAGAGTGCGTAAAAGAGGTGAAGAGACGGGTCCTAGCAGGTTGGAATGGCTGGAGAAAAGTGTCAGGGGTACTATGTGATAGAAGACTATCGGCCAGAATAAAAGGAAAGGTGTACAAGACAGTGGTGAGACCAGCGATGATGTATGGACTAGAAACTGTTCCAATGACCAAAAGACAGCAGACAGAACTAGAGGTTGCAGAGATGAAGATGTTGAGGTTCTCTTTGGGAGTGACCAGGATTGATAGGATCAGGAATGAGTATCAGAGGAACAGCACATGTTCGATGTTTTGGAGAGAAGGTCAGAGAAGCCAGACTGAGATGGTTCGGTCATGTACAGAGGAGGGATAGAGAATATATTGGTAGACGGATGCTGGAATTGGAGCTGCAAGGCAAGAGGTCTCGAGGAAGACCAAAGAGAGGATTTATGGACGTGGTGAGAGAGGATATGAAGGTAGTTGGTGTGAGAGAGGAGGATACGGAGAATAGGGTTAGATGGAGAAAGTTGACTCGCTGTGGCCACACCTGACGGGAAAAGACAAAAGAAGAAGAAGAAGAAGAAGAAGAAGAAGAAGAAGAAGAAGAAGAAGAAGAAGAAGAAGAAGTAAGAAAGAGAGGTTGGGGGGGAAGCAAACCTTCTCCACGGCTCTAAACTCGTTCGTCGCCGCTACTCGGGGAACACCGGATGGCTTTCTCCCTCCGCTTCCTTACATTTTATGTCCGCTAGATGGCGGCATCCGACTGTGCACAGCGCTTGGAGCTCCAGCAGGTGATCTGGCCGCTGTGTATGAGAGGAATAAACGAGTGGGGCCGTGAGTGCAATAAATCCCCCTCCACTTCTTACATGGATGTTATCACCCTGTTACTGTATTTTAACGATACCGCTGTGTTTTCCACCTCAATGTTAAGCCGATTTTTAAACATTAAAAACCAAATTGCTCGATTCAGTGACACCGAGGCCCTGAGTGGAGGACTTATGGAGTTGACTCCTCCGCTTATTCATAAGTGCATGTCTGGTGCTCCCGGAGCTTCACGCCGACGTCACGGGGATCCGTGTCCGAAGAAGGTGCACCTTGGCCAGTCTGCGGGGTCCTGTTGACCGGAAGCTGAGGCTGGCCCTTCGAAATAACACGGAAAATAATTGAGAGCATATTTCTCAGTTGACAACGCCCCCACTTGCTCTCATATTATTGGTATCTTTGCCCATTTACATCAAAATAAAATACTCATGACCCAAACAACAACTTTGAAAAATTCAACAACTTAAACTGCGATGCAGGCTTTGTCATAACATCTGCCGGCATCTCTTGTGTTGGACAATACTGTAGGGCTACCTTTCCACATATTTTCTTTGTGACATCTTAACACACTCTTCTGACTGACATATTTTCTGGGTATTGATTTTGATCACTTTGCCCAAGTCCTTCATTTTAAATCTAGCTGTAAGCATGATTTTCACCTCTTTCATTACTTCCTCATCACTCGCAGCTATGATTAAATCATCTACCCATATTATGATGATGACTTTGTCATTTTGGTTTTCTTTGACATAGACACAATGATCTGCTTCATTCTGAATAAAGTCGTTGTCAATCAAGTAAGAATGGAGCATCAGATTCCAATGACGACCTGCCAAATTTTCCTGAACTGATTTCTGCATGAACACCCTCACACTTGTCATATTTGCTGTTGGAGAAAATGTTTCCTCAAAATCCGTGCCATACTTTTGACTGTAGCCCTTAGCAAAATAACGAGCTTTATATTTGTTTGTGCCAACTTCATTTCTTTTTAGCGCATACACCCACCCCCCCACCCCCACTGCACACTTGCCTTGGGGTAGCTGTGTTAGGGTCAAAGTGTTGTTCTCTCTCAATGACTCCATCTCGTCGTCCATAGATTTCATCCACTTGTCAGCATTGAGGGAACTCCTTGCCTCTTTAAATGTCTGTGGGACACCACACGCCAGTCTATAACAGTAGTCAATGTTAGTGAACACTTGGTCATCGTCAATAGCACTAGTCACATAACCATTAAAGTAACTGGGCTTCTTTTTGGTTCTAGTTGATCGTCTCACATTGTCTGCACTGCTTGGCTTTGTCACACGGTCAGATACGGGGCTGCCCATTTCCAAGGTGTACAAAGGTGTACAAGACAGTGGTGAGACCAGCGATGATGTATGGACTAGAAACTGTAGAAGAAGAAGAAGAAGAAGAAGAAGAAGAAGAAGAAGAAGAAGAAGAAGAAGAAGAAGAAGAAGAAGAAGAAGAAGAAGAAGAAGAAGAAGAAGTTAGAAAGAGAGGGTGGGGGGGAAGCAAACCTTCTCCACGGCTCTAAACTCGTTCGTCGCCGCTACTCGGGGAACACCGGATGGCTTTCTCCCTCCGCTTCGTTACATTTTATGGCCGCTAGATGAAGATCATCATCATCATCATCATCATCATCATCCTGATCTGAGCTCATCTCTGTCTGGGTTTGTTGCTCTGGAGATGGGTTTGTCACAAATTTTAGCAGTCTGTGTTTTTAGTACTCTTTCACTATTTGGATAATATACAAAATAAGCTGGACTATTTTTGGCATATCCAATGAAAACTCCCTTCTCACCTCTTGAGTCAAGTTTCTTTTTGTTGTGCTTGTATGCATAGCACACAGCACCAAACATTTGCATTTGTGACACATTTGGTTTCTTTCCCGTCAACATAAAGTAAGCCGTCTGCTTTGTCCGATTATTAAAGCATCAGTTCCTGACTGCTGCTGTCTGCACTGCATGGGTCCACAATGTTTTGGGTAGGTTGCTTCCTAGTAATATGCACCATGCCATGTCGAATAAAGTCCTCCAGTTTCTCTCTGCTTTCCCGTTTTGGTGTGGTGAGTATGGCGCTGACGTTTCATGTCTAACACCCCGTTTAGTCATTAGTCCTTGGTACTCGTTTGACATAAACTCAGTACAATTGTCAGATCTCATACACTTAATCTTCCCATAAGGGGCAGTGTCTGCTAAGAATCTCTCTGTGGCACTCACTGTACCACTCTTTTGTTTGAGAAAGTACACAAAAATTGTGTTGGAATAATCATCAGTAAACGACAATGCAAATCTGTGTCCATCTATAGATATGGGATCTACTGGCCCTGCCAGATCTGTATGCACTAAATCAAACACCTCTGTTGCTCTTGCATCAGGCTCTCTGTTTCTGATCTGCACAAACTTCCCTTGAATACACACTTCACATGGTGATACAGGTTTTTCAGTTTTCCCTTTGATTACCATACCATCAACCACTTTTGTCAACTTTTGTACATCGCTCTAATTACAATGGCTGAAAATTTCATGCCATGTTTGTAAATCAAAACACCCATTGCATTTGTCATTACTTTCATCTGCTGTAGATAGGTAGTAAAGTGTGTTCTGCACATTAATAGGAAATACAGTACGGTCACTCATTTTGACTATGTCTTTTCCTTCATTGAAGATTACCGTTGCTCCGCTTGCTGTGGCGGCCATCACAGAAAAAATGTCCTGTGGACAGGAAGGGATGAACAGTGCGTTTCTCAGTGGTGCTGTGTGGTGACGTCCTCTGCTGTCTATGAGGATCACCTCTGCCTCTCCCCGCTGCTTCGCCACGCCTTGACACTTGGTTGCGTCTGCCAGCTCAACATGGTGTGTGTCAGCTCTGAACGTCACTGAAAAACACGGAAGTCAGCAAATTTGAGCTTTTCTTCACTTTGAGTCACATGAACTGCAAATGGTTTGAACGATTCTGGAAGTCCCTTTAGCACCATAGCTATGAGAAGATCATCACTCATGACTTCCTCTGCATTTCTTAGCACCGTGATTATAGTCTCTGCCCTAATCACAAAGTCTGTTACGCTTTCATTGCTTCCTTTCTGCAGTTTTGTCAGGTCAGTATACAGGTTTATAATGCCAGGCTTCCCTTTACCTGCGTAATACTCTCGTAGCATCTTCAGTGCCTTTCTCCCATCATCTGCAGCTTCGCGCATGACCAGGCCTAGACTTTTGTCATCTAAAAACTGGATCGGTTCGGCATTGGCCATTTCATTCTGCTCCTTGTCCTTCGCCTCCTCGTCATCGTCATCAAATTCTGGAGTTTCACTCAGAATTGTGTCTTTGAGCCCCTGCAGCCGCATGTAGGCCAAGCATTTAGTCTCCCAGAGTTCATACTGCTTCTCATCTTCCACACCGAGACAGTCTCTGGTGGCGATCGGTAAATGTAACGGCAGGAGACCAAACTGATTGTTATGTTTGTACGGTAATGCCAATATCAATGTCTCATAACCCGACTATACAACCTCATCCAATTAACCAAAGTGAGACCTTGTCTATAATATGGGTATATTCCCAAGGATTGAGTCAGAGATTTGGAATTTTTCAGAATATAACAAATACCTCAGTCCTTCCTTTTCTGCCTTACGATCCATCCAAATGGCGATTACCAGCTGATTATTCTATGGTAACCAATAAAACTGTCATTGAGGGATTCACTCTAATGACAATACAAAAGACACCACCATTTTGTATGAAACGACAGTGTGGTAAGAAAGAGCATTATCTAGGCCAACTACAGTGTGACACTGTGCTAGATAAGGAAACGGATAGACCGGTTAGGAAAACCTATGACTACTATAATAATAGTATATGTGAGGTTGGAAAGTGGGGAATGGGCGTGTGTGCCATGAATCTGACAGCCCTCAAGCCATTATTGGGCATTGAAACAAACCTCACCAAATCTGGTATACCACCATGGAGGATTTTTGCATTCCCACACAAATACGGTTATCCATACATGCCCAAAAACACATGTATGGATTTGTGGCAAACGAGCATTTCTGTATCTGCCTGAACATTGGTGTGGCACATGCTATTTGGCCCGATTAGGAAGTGCTATGACTTTTATACCAGAGCATAACATGACTCATAACGTACAACTCATTAGGCCTATGGGACATGAACGTAGTCGAAGAGCCTTGATAAGTGACTCTAGAGGAATACTTATGACAATGTTCCCTAACTATGGTGTAGCCTACTCGGGACATCGAATGAATGAGGTCTGGGCGACATTACAGAACCTAACGTCAAGGGTTCTAGAATTGAATGGACTGATACAAAACAATCCAGAGACTATGGCTATGAAAGAAATGCTTTTACAAAATCGTATGGCTTTAGATATTGTCTTAGCCAAGGAAGGTGGTGTATGTGCGATAATAGGACAACAATGTTGCACATATATCCCAGACATGCGAGACAATTTCACAGCAATTCATGACAAATTGACGACATTAAAGAACCAACTAGAGGGTAAAGAGGACAGTGATACTTTAATGTCGTTTTTACAGTTTGACCCTCTTGGATGGATCATCAACGGAACTTGGTGGCAAATACTTTTAAAGTGCCTTACACCTGTGATTGTGATTCTTATTTTGTTTTGTTTATTTACTATGTGCGTTATTCCTTGTTTGAGAAGCATGATTGCTAAAATGGCTTCCGCAGCCTTTGTCCAGATGGCAATAGTAGCAGTGCAGACCCAACCAAGGACTCACTACACTGGACAGATATATGAGCAACTGCCTATAAGTGATTCAGAAAAAGAAAATGATAATGATTCGACTGTGGAGGACGACGACCATGATGTTGTATGAAGTGTTATCTGTAAACTATGTACCAACATGGCATGATGATGCTGAAGAGTTTAACATTGTTCGGAGTCTCATAAACAGGAGAGAATTGTTAGAGTTTACTCTCTATTTCTATAACTATGTTATTTCGACTACTCACATGAAGTTAGCCAGACATGCTAGAGCACAAAAGACCTTTGTCCTCTAACAAGAGTTGGGCCCTCCAAGATATTCCAATGGTCGTAAACATCTTTAGATAAGAACCTACCCCCCGTAAACGTAAATCTAAACGAGGATAAACGCTTCTGGAGAGAAACCTGACCACCCCTGTATATCATCCTGGTCAACTTCACATATGCATGAACTATACTATTAAATAAATGTTGTTATGTAAATAAACACTTTCACACAATAAAAAGCCGAGCAAGGAGGAACTCGGGGGGATTCTCTGGATCTTGGCTCCAAAGAGCGCGCTGAGTCTCCCCCTCTGCAGAGCACAAAAGAATAGTCGCTTGTCTGTGTTATTTCTTATGATAACCTCAGTCTCCTCTTTACAGGTTTTAACTTAGACCAGCATGAATTACAATTACTCTCCAACAGCCGCGAGTGGAGCATCTACCTGCATGTCCAGAAGCTTCCTGTTCAGCAGGGCAGGTCGAATGGTGTTAAAAGCACTGGAGAAGTCAAAGAACATGACTCTCACAGTGCTTCCTGCCTCCTCCAGGTGTGTGTAGATTCTGTGCAGCAGGAAGATGATGGCGTCTTCCACTCCTATCCGTGGGTGGTATGCGAACCGCAGGGGGTCCAGCGAAGGTCCGACGACTGTGCCAAGGTGCCTCAGGACGAGCCTCTCCAGCGACTTCATGACGTATGATGTCAGGGCCACCGGTCTGTAGTCGTTGTGTCTGCTGGGATGCTTCACCTCGGGCGCTGGAACCAGGCATGAGGTTTTTCATCGGTCGGGGACAACCATCTGGGTCAGGCTCAGGTTGAAGAGATGTGAGAAGATCCCACACAGCTGAGAGGCACATCCTTTCAGCACTCTGGGGCTAAGGCCGTCAGGGCCAGCAGCTTTCCTGGGAGGAAGGCGGCTGAACTCTCTTCTCACCTCCTCAGCGGTGAAGGCGACAGGAGGGGGTGGAGAGAGTCCCAGTGGGGGGCAGAGAGAGTCCCAGTGGGGGGCAGGACGGCTGAGGTGTAAACGAGACATCGCCCAGGGAAGCAGAAGAGGTGCGTGGGGGAGGGGGAAAGCTCCTTAAAGTGAGGGGTGAGGGCACAGGGGAAGGAAAGTCCTGAGAGGAACTGGGGGGAGGGTGGGCGGAGGCACCTTCATCAAATCTGTTAAAAAACAGGTTTAGTTTGTTTGCCTCCTGCAAGTCTCCTTCCATCATCTGGCTTGCTTGTTTTCCATGGCCAGTGATGAGTTTGCAGTATCGTCGCTCTTCTCAGCGGCTCCAAACTGTCTTCAGCCGTCTTTGGGGGTTTCCTGGGCCCATAACCTGTTATCAGAGGTTATCTGTGCAGTAGATCTGCGTGCTACCCCTCAATACCGACTGGGTCTTTTACGGAGGAATAATATGTGTGACACGCCTCTTGCTTTGCAGAACTGGAAGAAGTTGAGTTTATTTTCAAGCAAATAAAAACACTACGGACAGACCGGAAGCTGGGACTGGCCATTCAAAATAAAAGGGAAATAACTGAGAGCATATTTCTCAGATAACAACTGCACTTTCTGTCCAGAATTGAGATTCCCTGGAGTGACAGTCGGGGTAACTGTGGTTGTACGGTTTGGTGCGTCATTATATTTTTGGTCAGGAATACAAATTGTCGAGGCAGTGCGTTTCGTAACTTTATCAACTCTAATATGGGAGGCTTAAATCTGTGTGTAGTACAGAACTGTTCATAGTCTAGACGACTGCCATTGTCATCCATCAAGTCAATTATTGACCATATACCTTTCTCAAACCATTCCTTGTAAAACAGAGGTTTGTTGCCACGCAGTACATATCTATTGTTCCAAATTATTGTACTGTGTGGTGAGAAATTGTGTACATATATCATTTTCCAGTATCATAGTATTTGTTTATGGAACTCTGAAAATTGGACAGGAATCTTGTTGATATCCAAGTCAGAGATAAGTAGAAGACTTAGGCCACCGACTATGTTGAATAAGTAGTTTGGAGTACAATACCAGAAAGAATAATGATGTTTGATCCAGGATTTCAACCAGTTCACCTTCAATGTCCCATTCAGGCAGTCCAACTCTATCACTTTCAGCCCTCCTTCACTTGTTTCTTTCACCGTATGTGATTTTTTTAGATGGTGTGGTCTGTTCCTCCAGATAAAGTTGAAATTTATTTGGTTAATAGATTTTATGAGTTGATTTGGAGCAGCATTGGAATACACTGGGTATATACATCTGGATAAACATTCCATTTTACTCAAATATATCCGGCCTAATATTGATAAATCTCTTTGGAGCCATATATTCAATTTAGCTTTACTTTGATTCAGTTTAGATTCAATGTTCCTGGACTGATTTAACTTTTGGTCCTTAGATAGGAAAATGCTCAAGTATTTTATTTCTGATTTGATAGGAACATTGCTGTTTTCCTTTAGTGGCAGCTCAAGAAGTTTGCATTTCTTTAAGTTTAATGACAATCCTGAAGCCTTGTAGAATGTTTTAATTTTTTCAACGCTTATTGGGACTTGATGTTCATTTTTCAAAACTAAGGTTGTGTCATCTGCCAGCAGGCTAATAACAATTTCTGTCCCCGACATTATTTCTGTCCCACACATACACACATACACACACACACACACACACACACACACACACACACACACACACACACACACACACACACACACACACACACACTCACACACACTTTAATTCCACTCTTTTATATACGCATGTCTGGAGTTCCGGGAGCTCGTTCTCAACGTTCTGGGGATAATCATAGCTGTGCTGATAGCATTCGCCGAAACGCGCCCCCCCCACACCACCAGCACCACCACCACCCCACACACATTAGCTCCTCCATTCATTCACATGTACACGCCGGCTGCTCCGGGAGCTCCACGCCGACGTTTCGGTGATCGATGTCCGCAGAAGGTGCACCATTGCCGGTCTGCGGTGTCCTGTAGACCCCCCCCCCCCCCCCTCCATACACACATGCAATACGCCTTGAAACGCATCGCTCGCACCGACGCGGGGAATCCTTTACCCTACTTCCACAACAACGGCGAGAATCGCGTTGCGTCGGAAGGGGGGGGGGGGGGGGGCATTAAGGGGGGGAGAGAGAGAGGCATGGAGATTTTCTCAGCCTCTCATTCTTTTTTTTTTTTTTTAATTGAACATAAATAGTACACACAACTATACAAATGTACAAATAAACATGGCAAGGTAGCACTGAATGTCAATGAAACAACCAGGCATGAGGAAGCAAAGGACATAAGGACATTCGTTCTGTATGGAATCAGAAGTTAATAGTGTTAACGGTTTGTGAGAAATTTACAATGCTAGACAAAAAAAGAAATTAAAATGAAATAATTAAATCAATAGATTGACTAATAAAAAATTAAAACGAAAAAAAGATTGCAAGGGGAGTACAACATGTAATTAAGTTGGCGACTCACACGGAATCTCAGATATCAAACTGAATATTTTTTGTTGATTATATATAGATATATACAAAACAAACATATATTGTTTGTTGTTGTTTATTTTTGGGATATATTGAGGAATATTTGTTGGAAAGGAGTCACAATCGCTTTTTGACAATGTCGAAGTGCTTCTTCTTCTTCTTCTTCTTCTTCTTTCGGCTTTTCCCGTTAGGGGTCGCCACAGCGAGTCAACTTTCTCCATCTAACCCTATTCTCTGTATCTTCCTCTCTCACACCAGCTACTTTCATATCCTCTCTCACTACGTCCATAAATCTTCTCTTTGGTCTTCCTCGAGACCTCTTGCCTGGCAGCTCCAATTCCAGCATCCGTCTACCAATATATTCACTATCTCTAGTCTGTACATGACCGAACCATCTCAGTCTGGCTTCTCTGACCTTCTCTCCAAAACATCGAACATGTGCCGTCCCTCTGATAGATTCATTCCTGATCCTATCCATCCTGGTCACTCCCAAAGAGAACCTCAACATCTTCATCTCTGCAACCTCTAGTTCTGCCTGCTGTCTTTTGGTCATTGTAACAGTTTCTAGTCCATACATCATCGCTGGTCTCACCACTGTCTTGTACACCTTTCCTTTTTTTTCTGGCCGATAGTCTTCTATCACATAGTACCCCTGACACTTTTCTCCACCCATTCCAACCTGCTTGGACCCGTCTCTTCACCTCTTTTCCGCACTCTCCGTTGCTCTGGACTGTTGACCCTAAGTACCTGAAATCCTCCAGCTTCTTGATCTCCATTCCCTGTAGCCTCACCGCTCCACCCGAGTTCCTCTCATTCACACACATATATTCTGTCTTGCTGTGACTAACTTTCATTCCTCTCCTTTCCAGAGCATACCTCCACCTCTCTAGATTTTCCTCTACCTGTTGTCTGCTCTCACTACAGATCACAATGTCATCCGCAAACATCATGGTCCATGGGGATTCCTGTCTAACCTCATCTGTCAGCCTATCCATCACCATTGCGAACAAGAAGGGGCTCAGTGCTGATCCCTGATGGAGTCCCACCTCCACCTTGAACTTCTCTGTTACCCCTACAGCACACCGTACCAGTGTCTCACAGCTAGCATACATGTCCTGCACCAGTCCAACATACTTCTCTGCCACTCCAGACTTCCTCATACAATACCAGAGCTCCTCTCTTGGCACCCTGTCATATGCTTTTTCTAGGTCTACAAAAACGCAGTGCAACTCCCTCTGGCCTTCTCTGTACTTTTCTATTAGCATTCTCAACGCAAATACTGCATCTGTAGTACTCTTCCTAGGCATGAAGCCATACTGCTGTTCACAAATGCTGACTTCTGCTCTCAGTCTAGTTTCCACTACTCTTTCCCATAACTTCATTGTATGGCTCATCAACTTTATCCCTCTGTAGTTGCCACAATTCTGCACATCCCCTTTATTCTTAAAAATAGGCACCATCACACTTTGTCTCCATTCTTCAGGCATCTTCTCACTCTCTAAGATCCTGTTGAATAATCTAGTCAGAAAATCTACCGCTGCCTCTCCTAGACACTTCCACACCTCCACAGGTATATCATCAGGACCAACTGCTTTTCCACTCTTCATCCTCTTCAATGCCTTCCTCACTTCACTTTTACTAATTTTTGCTACTTTGTGGTCTACAATAGTCACCTCTTCTACCCTTGCCTCTCTTTCATTTTCCACATTCATCAGTTCTTCAAAGTACTCTTTCCATCTTCCCATCACTCTTCTAGCATCTGTCAATACATTTCCCTCTCTGTCCTTTATCACCCGGACCTGTTGTACATCCTTTGCATCTTTATCTCTCTGTTTCGCCAACCTGTATAGATCATTCTCACCCTCCTTACTATCCAACCGAGCATACAAGTCATCATAAGCCCTTTGTTTTGCCTTTGCTACCTCTATCTTTACCTTTCGCCGCACCTCCCTGAACTCCTGTCTGTTCTCTTCAGTCCTCTCAGTATCCCACTTCTTCTTCGCTAACCGCTTTCTCTGTATACACTCCTGCACTTCCTCATTCCACCACCAAGTCTCCTTATCTACTTTCCTTCCAGATGACACACCAAGTACTCTTTTACCTGTCTCCCTGATAACACTAGCTGTAGTTGTCCAATCATCTGGAAGCTCACCCTGACCACCCAGACCCTTTCTCAACTCCTCCCTGAAAACCATGCAACACTCCTCCCTTTTCAGCTTCCACCATTTTGTCCTCTGCTCTGCCTTTGTCCTCTTCATCTTCCT
>NW_028234063.1:72500-95000 GCF_037954325.1 Fistularia commersonii | reverse complement strand
TCCGTGCATACGTTACAGTCTACGTTACAGTCTACCTTGGTCTGACCTGTAATCTTCATACCCTCGACTAAGTTTGGTCATTTTAATACATCTTTTACATTGCAGTGTCCCATAATCTCATGCCATGTTTTGACATCACAAGTTAAGTTTACTCTATCTCTGGACATCATGTCATTTACTGTATCATCATAAAGTTGTTGATAATTTACCGTTCTTATGTAGTAGAGTCTGTCACATTCCTCAATGCTGAAAATTTTTCCTTCTTTGGTTATGAGTCTGTTCTCTCCTTCTTTGAATATCACGCTGGCTCCATCAGCTGTGGCTGCCTTCACCGATATGAAGTCCTGAGGATATGATGGGATGAATAAGGCTCCCCTTAAGGTTACCAGGACAGGTTTTCCTTCAATGTCCTGGAGTAACACTTCTGCATCACCTCTTTTTAGTGCCACTTTGTTTCTTCTGGTCCCGTCTGCTAGCTCCATGTAATGTTTGTTTGGGTTGAAAAACTCATCAAATCTTATGAATTTGTCTTCTTGTGTTATGATGTGTGATGTAGCGCCACAGTCTACCATCAGTCCATTTTTTCTGATATTTTCCGGAGGGACTTTTTGACTGACCTTGAATACAAAAGTTTGCTCATCTTCCTTATCTTTGTCTTGGATGTCTGTGTTTTGTTTGACCGAGTCTTCTTTGGGCTTGGATTTTCTTCTGCATGTCTCATCGGTGTGGGTTGTGCTTCTGTGATAGCTGCACCATTTTGGCCCTGATTTTTGGTGACAAGCTTTTGCCATATGGCCACGGTTTCCACATCCATAGCAGATCACCGTTGACATGTCCACTTTCATTACATTGTCTGATTTGGTTTTGCTGTCAAACTTTTCAGTCTCTTCATAACTTCTTAGTTTACTCTTGAACTGAATAAACGTCATTTCTTCACTGCTCTGAGTTACGTGAATGACGAAGGGCTTGTACGGTTCTGGAAGCCCTTTCATAACCATAGCGATCATCAGCTCATCACTTATCACCTGTTTTGTGTTTCTCAGAGCGGTGACTGCCTTTTCTGCTCTGATAATGTAATCTGTTATTGTTTCGTCGGGTTCCTTCTTGAGTGAGCATAGTTCGCTGTACAGGGAAATAATTCTGGGCTTACCCTGGCTGGCGTAATGATCCCGTAATATTTTCAAAGCTTTTCGACCGTCATCTGCGGCTTCCCTCATTACCAATGATAGACTTTTATCATCGAGGAACTGGATAAGCTCAGCGTAGCATTCTGCATTTTTATCTGGGTCGGGCTCAACAGTTGAAAGTATTGTCTCTTTCAAACCTTCGAGTCGCATGTGTCCCAGAAACTTTACTTCCCAAAGCTCGTAGTTGTTTTCGTCTCCATCGAAAACCAAACGTTGCCATCTTCCTCCTTTTGTTCGTTGCCTGGGCCCATAACCTGTTGCGTTTAAGTTTGCAGCTTCTTCGTTTTCCATGTTTCGGAAGGAATTCACAAGTTTGCCTTGTTTGAATCGTCTTTTATTTTCTTCTTCACAGCTCCGGGAATCAACATCGGTTAGCCATGGGACATGTACAGTACAGAGTGAGGGAAAAATTCCCGCCAGCACCGCTATACCAAAAAAAGAACACTGACGTAGAAGTTAACGTCAAGTTAGCTGAACAGTCGCGAAAAACTAAAACAAGTCCCAAACCTTGTCATAAAGTGCCATACATTTCCTGAGAGTAGATACAAATAAAACATATGTATACTAGAATGTAAACTCAAATAAAACTAATGAGATCACCTATCTCAACAGTCCTTATGTCCTTTGCTTCCTCATGCCTGGTTGTTTCATTGACATTCAGTTCTACCTTGCCATGTTTATTTGTACATTTGTATATTTGTGTGTACTATTTATGTTCAATTAAAGCAAAAAAAAAAAAAAGAATGAGAGGCTGAGAAAATCTCCATGTCTCTCTCTCTCCCCCCCTTAATGCCCCCCCCCCCCCCTCTTCCTCACGGCGGCCGACGCAATGTGATTCTCGCCGTTGCTGTGGAAGTAGGGTAAAGGATTCCCCGCGTCGGTGCGAGCGATGCGTTTCAAGGCGTATTGCATGTGTGTATGGAGGGGGGGGGTCTACAGGATACCGCAGGCCGGCAATGGTGCACCTTCTGCGGACATCGATCACCGAAACGTCGGCGTGGAGCTCCCGGAGCAGCCGGCGTGTACATGTGAATGAATGGAGGAGCTAATGTGTGTGTGGTGGTGGTGGTGGTGGTGGTGGTGGGGGGGGGGGGGGGGGCGTTTCGGCTCGACGGGAAAGAAACCAAATGTGTCACAAATGCAAAAGTTTGGTGCTGTGTGCTATGCATACAAGCACAACAAAAAGAAACTTGACTCAAGAGGTGAGAAGGGAGTTTTCATTGGATATGACAAAAATAGTCCAGCTTATTTTGTATATTATCCAAATAGTGAAAGAGTACTAAAACAGACTGCTAAAATTTGTGTCGAACCCATCTCCAGAGCAACAAACCCAGACAGAGATGAGCTCAGACCAGGATGATGATGATAATGATGATGATGATGATGATGATGATGATGATGATGATGATGATGATGATGATGATGATCAGTTAGACATTTAAAGAGGCAAGGAGTTCCCTCAATGCTGACAAGTGGATGAAATCTATGGACGAAGAGATGGAGTCATTGAGAGAGAAGAACACTTTTACCCTAACACAGCTACCCCAAGGCAAGTGTGCAGTGGGGGTGGGGGTGGGGGGTGGGGGGCGTATGCGCTAAAAAGAAATGAAGATGGCACAAACAAATATAAAGCTCGTTATGTTGCTAAGGGCTACAGTCAAAAGTATGGCACGGATTTCGAGGAAACATTTTCTCCAACAGCAAATATGACAAGTGTGAGGGTGTTTATGCAGAAATCAGTTCCGGAAAATTTGTTCTTACACCAAATGGATGTAAAGACAGCCTATCTTCATGCACCCATAGATTGTGAGCTCTGTGTAGAACAACCAGAAGGGTATGAAGTGACAAATAAAAAACAGAAGCTGGTGTGTAAACTTAAAAAGTCACTATACGTCCCTGAACAAGCCGGTCGTCATTGGGATCTGATGCTCCATTCTTACTTGATTGACAATGACTTTATTCAGAATGAAGCAGATCATTGTGTTTATGTCAAAGAAAACCAAAATGACAAGGTCATCATCATAATATGGGTAGATGATTTAATCATAGCTGCGAGTGATGAGGAAGTAATGAAAGAGGTGAAAATCATGCTTACAGCTAGATTTAAAATGAAGGACATGGGCAAAGTGATCAAAATCAATACCCAGAAAATATGTCAGTCAGAAGAGTGTGTTAAGATGTCACAAAGAAAATATGTGGAAAGGTAGCCCTACAGTATTGTCCAACACAAGAGATGCCGGCACATGTTATGACAAAGCCTGCATCACAGTTTAAGTTGTTGAATTTTTCAAAGTTGTTGTTTGTTGTTTGGGTCATGAGTATTTTATTTTGATGTAAATGGGCAAAGATACCAATAATATGAGAGCAAGTGGGGGCGTTGTTAACTGAGAAATATGCTCTCAATTATTTTCCGTTTTATTTCCAAGGGCCAGTCTCAGCTTCCGGTCAACAGGATCCCGCAGACCGGCCAAGGTGCACCTTCTTCGGACACGGATCCCCGTGACGTCGGCGTGAAGCTCCGGGAGCACCAGACATGCACATATGAATAAGCGAAGGAGTCAACTCCATAAGTCCTCCACTCACGGCCTCGGTGTCACTGAATCGAGCAATTTGGTTTTTAATGTTTAAAAATCGGCTTAACATTGAGGTGGAAAACACAGCGGTATCGTTAAAATACAGTAACAGGGTGATAACATCCATGTAAGAAGTGGAGGGGGATTTATTGCACTCACGGCCCCACTCGTTTATTCCTCTCATACACAGCGGCCAGATCACCTGCTGGAGCTCCAAGCGCTGTGCACAGTCGGATGCCGCCATCTAGCGGACATAAAATGTAAGGAAGCGGAGGGAGAAAGCCATCCGGTGTTCCCCGAGTAGCGGCGACGAACGAGTTTAGAGCCGTGGAGAAGGTTTGCTTCCCCCCCAACCTCTCTTTCTTACTTCTTCTTCTTCTTCTTCTTCTTCTTCTTCTTCTTCTTCTTCTTCTTCTTCTTCCCCTTCTTCTTCTTCTTCTTCTTCTTCTTCTTCTTCTTCTTCTTCTTCTTCTTCTTCTTCTTTTGTCTTTTCCCGTCAGGTGTGGCCACAGCGAGTCAACTTTCTCCATCTAACCCTATTCTCCGTATCCTCCTCTCTCACACCAACTACCTTCATATCCTCTCTCACCACGTCCATAAATCCTCTCTTTGGTCTTCCTCGAGACCTCTTGCCTTGCAGCTCCAATTCCAGCATCCGTCTACCAATATATTCTCTATCCCTCCTCTGTACATGACCGAACCATCTCAGTCTGGCTTCTCTGACCTTCTCTCCAAAACATCGAACATGTGCTGTTCCTCTGATACTCATTCCTGATCCTATCCATCCTGGTCACTCCCAAAGAGAACCTCAACATCTTCATATCTGCAACCTCTAGTTCTGCCTGCTGTCTTTTTGTCATTGTAACAGTTTCTAGTCCATACATCATCGCTGGTCTAACCACTGTCTTGTACACCTTTGTACACCTTGGTAATGGGCAACCCCGTATCTGACCGTGTGACACAGCCAAGCAGTGCAGACAATGTGAGACGATCAACTAGAACCAAAAAGAAGCCCAGTTACTTTAATAGTTATGTGACTAGTGCTATTGACGATGACCAAGTGTTCACTAACATTGACTACTGTTATAGACTGGCGTGTGGTGTCCCACAGACATTTAAAGAGGCAAGGAGTTCACTTAATGCTGACAAGTGGATGAAATCTATGGACGAAGAGATGGAGTCATTGAGAGAGAAGAACACTTTTACCCTAACACAGCTACCCCAAGGCAAGTGTGCAGTGGGGGTGGGGGTGGGGGGTGGGGGGCGTAAGCGCTAAAAAGAAATGAAGATGGCACAAACAAATATAAAGCTCGGTATGTTGCTAAGGGCTACAGTCAAAAGTATGGCACGGATTTCGAGGAAAAATTTTCTCCAACAGCAAATATGACAAGTGTGAGGGTGTTTATGCAGAAATCAGTTCCGGAAAATTTGTTCTTACACCAAATGGATGTAAAGACAGCCTATCTTCATGCACCCATAGATTGTGAGCTCTGTGTAGAACAACCAGAAGGGTATGAAGTGACAAATAAAAAACAGAAGCTGGTGTGTAAACTTAAAAAGTCACTATACGTCCCTGAACAAGCCGGTCGTCATTGGAATCTGATGCTCCATTCTTACTTGATTGACAATGACTTTATTCAGAATGAAGCAGATCATTGTGTCTATGTCAAAGAAAACCAAAATAACAAAGTCATCATCATAATATGGGTAGATGATTTAATCATAGCTGCGAGTGATGAGGAAGTAATGAAAGAGGTGAAAATCATGCTTACAGCTAGATTTAAAATGAAGGACATGGGCAAAGTGATCAAAATCAATACCCAGAAAATATGTCAGTCAGAAGAGTGTGTTAAGATGTCACAAAGAAAATATGTGGAAAGGTAGCCCTACAGTATTTTCCAACACAAGAGATGCCGGCACATGTTATGACAAAGCCTGCATCACAGTTTAAGTTGTTGAATTTTTCAAAGTTGTTGTTTGGGTCATGAGTATTTTATTTTGATGTAAATGGGCAAAGATACCAATAATATGAGAGCAAGTGGGGGCGTTGTTAACTGAGAAATATGCTCTCAATTATTTTCCGTTTTATTTCCAAGGGCCAGTCTCAGCTTCCGGTCAACAGGATCCCGCAGACCGGCCAAGGTGCACCTTCTTCGGACACGGATCCCTGTGACGTCGGCGTGAAGCTCCGGGAGCACCAGACATGCACATATGAATAAGCAGAGGAGTCGATTCCATAAGTCCTCCACTCACGGCCTCGGTGTCACTGAATCGAGCAATCTGGTTTTTTAATGTTTAAAAATCGGCTTAACATTGAGGTCGAAAAAACAGCGGTATCGTTAAAATACAGTAACAGGGTGATAACATCCATGTAAGAAGTGGAGGGGGATTTATTGCACTCACGGCCCCACTCGTTTATTCCTCTCATACACAGCAGCTAGATCACCTGCTGGAGCTCCAAGCGCTGTGCACAGTCGGATGCCGCCATCTAGCGGACATAAAATGTAACGAAGCGGAGGGAGAAAGCCATCCGGTGTTCCCCGAGTAGCGGCGACGAACGAGTTTAGAGCC
Source organism: Fistularia commersonii (assembly GCF_037954325.1). Classification (NCBI taxonomy): domain Eukaryota; kingdom Metazoa; phylum Chordata; class Actinopteri; order Syngnathiformes; family Fistulariidae; genus Fistularia; species Fistularia commersonii. The sequence goes on along the minus strand of NW_028234063.1, from coordinate 88,669 downwards.
GTGGAGAAGGTTTGCTTCCCCCCCACCCTCTCTTTCTAACTTCTTCTTCTTCTTCTTCTTCTTCTTCTTCTTCTTCTTCTTCTTCTTCTTCTTCTTCTACAGTTTCTAGTCCATACATCATCGCTGGTCTCACCACTGTCTTGTACACCTTTGTACACCTTGGAAATGGGCAGCCCCGTATCTGACCGTGTGACACAGCCAAGCAGTGCAGACAATGTGAGACGATCAACTAGAACCAAAAAGAAGCCCAGTTACTTTAATGGTTATGTGACTAGTGCTATTGACGATGACCAAGTGTTCACTAACATTGACTACTGTTATAGACTGGCGTGTGGTGTCCCACAGACATTTAAAGAGGCAAGGAGTTCCCTCAATGCTGACAAGTGGATGAAATCTATGGACGACGAGATGGAGTCATTGAGAGAGAACAACACTTTGACCCTAACACAGCTACCTCAAGGCAAGTGTGCAGTGGGGGTGGGGGGGTGGGTGTATGCGCTAAAAAGAAATGAAGTTGGCACAAACAAATATAAAGCTCGTTATTTTGCTAAGGGCTACAGTCAAAAGTATGGCACGGATTTTGAGGAAACATTTTCTCCAACAGCAAATATGACAAGTGTGAGGGTGTTCATGCAGAAATCAGTTCAGGAAAATTTGGCAGGTCGTCATTGGAATCTGATGCTCCATTCTTACTTGATTGACAACGACTTTATTCAGAATGAAGCAGATCATTGTGTCTATGTCAAAGAAAACCAAAATGACAAAGTCATCATCATAATATGGGTAGATGATTTAATCATAGCTGCGAGTGATGAGGAAGTAATGAAAGAGGTGAAAATCATGCTTACAGCTAGATTTAAAATGAAGGACTTGGGCAAAGTGATCAAAATCAATACCCAGAAAATATGTCAGTCAGAAGAGTGTGTTAAGATGTCACAAAGAAAATATGTGGAAAGGTAGCCCTACAGTATTGTCCAACACAAGAGATGCCGGCAGATGTTATGACAAAGCCTGCATCGCAGTTTAAGTTGTTGAATTTTTCAAAGTTGTTGTTTGGGTCATGAGTATTTTATTTTGATGTAAATGGGCAAAGATACCAATAATATGAGAGCAAGTGGGGGCGTTGTCAACTGAGAAATATGCTCTCAATTATTTTCCGTGTTATTTCGAAGGGCCAGCCTCAGCTTCCGGTCAACAGGACCCCGCAGACCGGCCAAGGTGCACCTTCTTCGGACACGGATCCCCGTGACGTCGGCATGAAGCTCCGGGAGCACCAGACATGCACTTATGAATAAGCGAAGGAGTCAACTCCATAAGTCCTCCACTCAGGGCCTCGGTGTCACTGAATCGAGCAATTTGGTTTTTAATGTTTAAAAATCGGCTTAACATTGAGGTGGAAAACACAGCGGTATCGTTAAAATACAGTAACAGGGTGATAACATCCATGTAAGAAGTGGAGGGGGATTTCTTGCACTCACGGCCCCACTCGTTTATTCCTCTCATACACAGCGGCCAGATCACCTGCTGGAGCTCCAAGCGCTGTGCACAGTCGGATGCCGCCATCTAGCGGACATAAAATGTAAGGAAGCGGAGGGAGAAAGCCATCCGGTGTTCCCCGAGTAGCGGCGACGAACGAGTTTAGAGCCGTGGAGAAGGTTTGCTTTGGGTAGATGATTTAATTATTGCAGCAGAGTGTTGCATGGTTTTCAGGGAGGAGTTGAGAAAGGGTCTGGGTGGTCAGGGAGAGCTTCCAGATGATTGGACAACAACAGCTAGTGTGATCAGGGAGACAGGTAGAAGAGTACTTGGTGTGTCCTCTGGAAGGAAAGTAGATAAGGAGACTTGGTGGTGGAATGAGGAAGTGCAGGAGTGTATACAGAGAAAATGGTTAGCGAAGAAGAAGTGGGATACTGAGAGGACTGAAGAGAACAGACAGGAGTTCAGGGAGATGCGGCGAAAGGTAAAGATAGAGGTAGCAAAGGCAAAACAAAGGGCTTATGATGACTTGTATGCTCGGTTGGATAGTAAGGAGGCTGAAAGTGATCTATACAAGTTGGCGAAACAGAGAGATAAAGATGGAAAGGATGTACAGCAGGTCCGGGTGATAAAGGACAGAGAGGGAAATGTATTGACAGATGCTAGAAGAGTGACAGGAAGATGGAAAGAGTACTTTGAAGAGCTGATGAATGTGGAAAATGAAAGAGAGGCAAGGGTAGAAGAGGTGATTATTGTAGACCACAAAGTAGCAAAAATGAGTAAAAGTGAAGTGAGGAAGGCATTGAAGAGGATGAAGAGTGGAAAAGCAGTTGGTCCTGATGATATACCTGTGGAGGTGTGGAAGTGTCTAGGAGAGGCAGCGGTAGATTTTCTGACTAGATTATTCAACAGGATCTTAGAGAGTGAGAAGATGCCTGAAGAATGGAGACAAAGTGTGATGGTGCCTATTTTTAAGAATAAAGGGGATGTGCAGAATTGTGGCAACTACAGAGGGATAAAGTTGATGAGCCATACAATGAAGTTATGGGAAAGAGTAGTGGAAACTAGACTGAGAGCAGAAGTCAGCATTTGTGAACAGCAGTATGGCTTCATGCCTAGGAAGAGTACTACAGATGCAGTATTTGCGTTGAGAATGCTAATAGAAAAGTACAGAGAAGGCCAGAGGGAGCTGCATTGCGTTTTCGTAGACCTAGAAAAAGCATATGACAGGGTGCCAAGAGAGGAGCTCTGGTATTGTATGAGGAAGTCTGGAGTGGCAGAGAAGTATGTTAGACTGGTGCAGGACATGCATGCCAGCTGTGAGACACTGGTACGGTGTGCTGTAGGGGTAACCGAGAAGTTCAAGGTGGAGGTGGGACTCCATCAGGGATCAGCTCTGAGCCCCTTCTTGTTCGCAATGGTGATGGGTAGGCTGACAGATGAGGTTAGACAGGAATCCCCATGGACCATGATGTTTGCGGATGACATTGTGATCTGTAGTGAGAGCAGACAACAGGTAGAGGAAAATCTAGAGAGGTGGAGGTATGCTCTGGAAAGGAGTGGAATGAAAGTTAGTCACAGCAAGACAGAATATATGTGTGTGAACGAGAGGAACTCGGGTGGAGCGGTGAGGCTACAGGGAGTGGAGATCAAGAAGCTGGAGGATTTCAGGTACTTAGGGTCAACAGTCCAGAGCAACGGAGAGTGCGTAAAAGAGGTGAAGAGACGGGTCCAAGCAGGTTGGAATGGCTGGAGAAAAGTGTCAGGGGTACTATGTGATAGAAGACTATCGGCCAGAATAAAAGGAAAGGTGTACAAGACAGTGGTGAGACCAGCGATGATGTATGGACTAGAAACTGTTCCAATGACCAAAAGACAGCAGACAGAACTAGAGGTTGCAGAGATGAAGATGTTGAGGTTCTCTTTGGGAGTGACCAGGATTGATAGGATCAGGAATGAGTATCAGAGGAACAGCACATGTTCGATGTTTTGGAGAGAAGGTCAGAGAAGCCAGACTGAGATGGTTCGGTCATGTACAGAGGAGGGATAGAGAATATATTGGTAGACGGATGCTGGAATTGGAGCTGCAAGGCAAGAGGTCTCGAGGAAGACCAAAGAGAGGATTTATGGACGTGGTGAGAGAGGATATGAAGGTAGTTGGTGTGAGAGAGGAGGATACGGAGAATAGGGTTAGATGGAGAAAGTTGACTCGCTGTGGCCACACCTGACGGGAAAAGACAAAAGAAGAAGAAGAAGAAGAAGAAGAAGAAGAAGAAGAAGAAGAAGAAGAAGAAGAAGAAGAAGAAGAAGAAGAAGAAGAAGTAAGAAAGAGAGGTTGGGGGGGAAGCAAACCTTCTCCACGGCTCTAAACTCGTTCGTCGCCGCTACTCGGGGAACACCGGATGGCTTTCTCCCTCCGCTTCCTTACATTTTATGTCCGCTAGATGGCGGCATCCGACTGTGCACAGCGCTTGGAGCTCCAGCAGGTGATCTGGCCGCTGTGTATGAGAGGAATAAACGAGTGGGGCCGTGAGTGCAATAAATCCCCCTCCACTTCTTACATGGATGTTATCACCCTGTTACTGTATTTTAACGATACCGCTGTGTTTTCCACCTCAATGTTAAGCCGATTTTTAAACATTAAAAACCAAATTGCTCGATTCAGTGACACCGAGGCCCTGAGTGGAGGACTTATGGAGTTGACTCCTCCGCTTATTCATAAGTGCATGTCTGGTGCTCCCGGAGCTTCACGCCGACGTCACGGGGATCCGTGTCCGAAGAAGGTGCACCTTGGCCGGTCTGCGGGGTCCTGTTGACCGGAAGCTGAGACTGGCCCTTCGAAATAACACGGAAAATAATTGAGAGCATATTTCTCAGTTGACAACGCCCCCACTTGCTCTCATATTATTGGTATCTTTGCCCATTTACATCAAAATAAAATACTCATGACCCAAACAACAACTTTGAAAAATTCAACAACTTAAACTGCGATGCAGGCTTTGTCATAACATCTGCCGGCATCTCTTGTGTTGGACAATACTGTAGGGCTACCTTTCCGCATATTTTCTTTGTGACATCTTAACACACTCTTCTGACTGACATATTTTCTGGGTATTGATTTTGATCACTTTGCCCAAGTCCTTCATTTTAAATCTAGCTGTAAGCATGATTTTCACCTCTTTCATTACTTCCTCATCACTCGCAGCTATGATTAAATCATCTACCCATATTATGATGATGACTTTGTCATTTTGGTTTTCTTTGACATAGACACAATGATCTGCTTCATTCTGAATAAAGTCGTTGTCAATCAAGTAAGAATGGAGCATCAGATTCCAATGACGACCTGCCAAATTTTCCTGAACTGATTTCTGCATGAACACCCTCACACTTGTCATATTTGCTGTTGGAGAAAATGTTTCCTCAAAATCCGTGCCATACTTTTGACTGTAGCCCTTAGCAAAATAACGAGCTTTATATTTGTTTGTGCCAACTTCATTTCTTTTTAGCGCATACACCCACCCCCCCACCCCCACTGCACACTTGCCTTGGGGTAGCTGTGTTAGGGTCAAAGTGTTGTTCTCTCTCAATGACTCCATCTCGTCGTCCATAGATTTCATCCACTTGTCAGCATTGAGGGAACTCCTTGCCTCTTTAAATGTCTGTGGGACACCACACGCCAGTCTATAACAGTAGTCAATGTTAGTGAACACTTGGTCATCGTCAATAGCACTAGTCACATAACCATTAAAGTAACTGGGCTTCTTTTTGGTTCTAGTTGATCGTCTCACATTGTCTGCACTGCTTGGCTTTGTCACACGGTCAGATACGGGGCTGCCCATTTCCAAGGTGTACAAAGGTGTACAAGACAGTGGTGAGACCAGCGATGATGTATGGACTAGAAACTGTAGAAGAAGAAGAAGAAGATGAAGAAGAAGAAGAAGAAGAAGAAGAAGAAGAAGAAGAAGAAGAAGAAGAAGAAGAAGAAGAAGAAGTTAGAAAGAGAGGGTGGGGGGGAAGCAAACCTTCTCCACGGCTCTAAACTCGTTCGTCGCCGCTACTCGGGGAACACCGGATGGCTTTCTCCCTCCGCTTCGTTACATTTTATGGCCGCTAGATGAAGATCATCATCATCATCATCATCATCATCATCCTGATCTGAGCTCATCTCTGTCTGGGTTTGTTGCTCTGGAGATGGGTTTGTCACAAATTTTAGCAGTCTGTGTTTTTAGTACTCTTTCACTATTTGGATAATATACAAAATAAGCTGGACTATTTTTGGCATATCCAATGAAAACTCCCTTCTCACCTCTTGAGTCAAGTTTCTTTTTGTTGTGCTTGTATGCATAGCACACAGCACCAAACATTTGCATTTGTGACACATTTGGTTTCTTTCCCGTCAACATAAAGTAAGCCGTCTGCTTTGTCCGATTATTAAAGCATCAGTTCCTGACTGCTGCTGTCTGCACTGCATGGGTCCACAATGTTTTGGGTAGGTTGCTTCCTAGTAATATGCACCATGCCATGTCGAATAAAGTCCTCCAGTTTCTCTCTGCTTTCCCGTTTTGGTGTGGTGAGTATGGCGCTGACGTTTCATGTCTAACACCCCGTTTAGTCATTAGTCCTTGGTACTCGTTTGACATAAACTCAGTACAATTGTCAGATCTCATACACTTAATCTTCCCATAAGGGGCAGTGTCTGCTAAGAATCTCTCTGTGGCACTCACTGTACCACTCTTTTGTTTGAGAAAGTACACAAAAATTGTGTTGGAATAATCATCAGTAAACGACAATGCAAATCTGTGTCCATCTATAGATATGGGATCTACTGGCCCTGCCAGATCTGTATGCACTAAATCAAACACCTCTGTTGCTCTTGCATCAGGCTCTCTGTTTCTGATCTGCACAAACTTCCCTTGAATACACACTTCACATGGTGATACAGGTTTTTCAGTTTTCCCTTTGATTACCATACCATCAACCACTTTTGTCAACTTTTGTACATCGCTCTAATTACAATGGCTGAAAATTTCATGCCATGTTTGTAAATCAAAACACCCATTGCATTTGTCATTACTTTCATCTGCTGTAGATAGGTAGTAAAGTGTGTTCTGCACATTAATAGGAAATACAGTACGGTCACTCATTTTGACTATGTCTTTTCCTTCATTGAAGATTACCGTTGCTCCGCTTGCTGTGGCGGCCATCACAGAAAAAATGTCCTGTGGACAGGAAGGGATGAACAGTGCGTTTCTCAGTGGTGCTGTGTGGTGACGTCCTCTGCTGTCTATGAGGATCACCTCTGCCTCTCCCCGCTGCTTCGCCACGCCTTGACACTTGGTTGCGTCTGCCAGCTCAACATGGTGTGTGTCAGCTCTGAACGTCACTGAAAAACACGGAAGTCAGCAAATTTGAGCTTTTCTTCACTTTGAGTCACATGAACTGCAAATGGTTTGAACGATTCTGGAAGTCCCTTTAGCACCATAGCTATGAGAAGATCATCACTCATGACTTCCTCTGCATTTCTTAGCACCGTGATTATAGTCTCTGCCCTAATCACAAAGTCTGTTACGCTTTCATTGCTTCCTTTCTGCAGTTTTGTCAGGTCAGTATACAGGTTTATAATGCCAGGCTTCCCTTTACCTGCGTAATACTCTCGTAGCATCTTCAGTGCCTTTCTCCCATCATCTGCAGCTTCGCGCATGACCAGGCCTAGACTTTTGTCATCTAAAAACTGGATCGGTTCGGCATTGGCCATTTCATTCTGCTCCTTGTCCTTCGCCTCCTCGTCATCGTCATCAAATTCTGGAGTTTCACTCAGAATTGTGTCTTTGAGCCCCTGCAGCCGCATGTAGGCCAAGCATTTAGTCTCCCAGAGTTCATACTGCTTCTCATCTTCCACACCGAGACAGTCTCTGGTGGCGATCGGTAAATGTAACGGCAGGAGACCAAACTGATTGTTATGTTTGTACGGTAATGCCAATATCAATGTCTCATAACCCGACTATACAACCTCATCCAATTAACCAAAGTGAGACCTTGTCTATAATATGGGTATATTCCCAAGGATTGAGTCAGAGATTTGGAATTTTTCAGAATATAACAAATACCTCAGTCCTTCCTTTTCTGCCTTACGATCCATCCAAATGGCGATTACCAGCTGATTATTCTATGGTAACCAATAAAACTGTCATTGAGGGATTCACTCTAATGACAATACAAAAGACACCACCATTTTGTATGAAACGACAGTGTGGTAAGAAAGAGCATTATCTAGGCCAACTACAGTGTGACACTGTGCTAGATAAGGAAACGGATAGACCGGTTAGGAAAACCTATGACTACTATAATAATAGTATATGTGAGGTTGGAAAGTGGGGAATGGGCGTGTGTGCCATGAATCTGACAGCCCTCAAGCCATTATTGGGCATTGAAACAAACCTCACCAAATCTGGTATACCACCATGGAGGATTTTTGCATTCCCACACAAATACGGTTATCCATACATGCCCAAAAACACATGTATGGATTTGTGGCAAACGAGCATTTCTGTATCTGCCTGAACATTGGTGTGGCACATGCTATTTGGCCCGATTAGGAAGTGCTATGACTTTTATACCAGAGCATAACATGACTCATAACGTACAACTCATTAGGCCTATGGGACATGAACGTAGTCGAAGAGCCTTGATAAGTGACTCTAGAGGAATACTTATGACAATGTTCCCTAACTATGGTGTAGCCTACTCGGGACATCGAATGAATGAGGTCTGGGCGACATTACAGAACCTAACGTCAAGGGTTCTAGAATTGAATGGACTGATACAAAACAATCCAGAGACTATGGCTATGAAAGAAATGCTTTTACAAAATCATATGGCTTTAGATATTGTCTTAGCCAAGGAAGGTGGTGTATGTGCGATAATAGGACAACAATGTTGCACATATATCCCAGACATGCGAGACAATTTCACAGCAATTCATGACAAATTGACGACATTAAAGAACCAACTAGAGGGTAAAGAGGACAGTGATACTTTCATGTCGTTTTTACAGTTTGACCCTCTTGGATGGATCATCAACGGAACTTGGTGGCAAATACTTTTAAAGTGCCTTACACCTGTGATTGTGATTCTTATTTTGTTTTGTTTATTTACTATGTGCGTTATTCCTTGTTTGAGAAGCATGATTGCTAAAATGGCTTCCGCAGCCTTTGTCCAGATGGCAATAGTAGCAGTGCAGACCCAACCAAGGACTCACTACACTGGACAGATATATGAGCAACTGCCTATAAGTGATTCAGAAAAAGAAAATGATAATGATTCGACTGTGGAGGACGACGACCATGATGTTGTATGAAGTGTTATCTGTTCCAACATGTACCAACATGGCATGATGATGCTGAAGAGTTTAACATTGTTCGGAGTCTCATAAACAGGAGAGAATTGTTAGAGTTTACTCTCTATTTCTATAACTATGTTATTTCGACTACTCACATGAAGTTAGCCAGACATGCTAGAGCACAAAAGACCTTTGTCCTCTAACAAGAGTTGGGCCCTCCAAGATATTCCAATGGTCGTAAACATCTTTAGATAAGAACCTACCCCCCGTAAACGTAAATCTAAACGAGGATAAACGCTTCTGGAGAGAAACCTGACCACCCCTGTATATCATCCTGGTCAACTTCACATATGCATGAACTATACTATTAAATAAATGTTGTTATGTAAATAAACACTTTCACACAATAAAAAGCCGAGCAAGGAGGAACTCGGGGGGATTCTCTGGATCTTGGCTCCAAAGAGCGCGCTGAGTCTCCCCCTCTGCAGAGCACAAAAGAATAGTCGCTTGTCTGTGTTATTTCTTATGATAACCTCAGTCTCCTCTTTACAGGTTTTAACTTAGACCAGCATGAATTACAATTACTCTCCAACAGCCGCGAGTGGAGCATCTACCTGCATGTCCAGAAGCTTCCTGTTCAGCAGGGCAGGTCGAATGGTGTTAAAAGCACTGGAGAAGTCAAAGAACATGACTCTCACAGTGCTTCCTGCCTCCTCCAGGTGTGTGTAGATTCTGTGCAGCAGGAAGATGATGGCGTCTTCCACTCCTATCCGTGGGTGGTATGCGAACCGCAGGGGGTCCAGCGAAGGTCCGACGACTGTGCCAAGGTGCCTCAGGACGAGCCTCTCCAGCGACTTCATGACGTATGATGTCAGGGCCACCGGTCTGTAGTCGTTGTGTCTGCTGGGATGCTTCACCTCGGGCGCTGGAACCAGGCATGAGGTTTTCCACCGGTCGGGGACAACCATCTGGGTCAGGCTCAGGTTGAAGAGATGTGAGAAGATCCCACACAGCTGAGAGGCACATCCTTTCAGCACTCTGGGGCTAAGGCCGTCAGGGCCAGCAGCTTTCCTGGGAGGAAGGCGGCTGAACTCTCTTCTCACCTCCTCAGCGGTGAAGGCGACAGGAGGGGGTGGAGAGAGTCCCAGTGGGGGGCAGAGAGAGTCCCAGTGGGGGGCAGGACGGCTGAGGTGTAAACGAGACATCGCCCAGGGAAGCAGAAGAGGTGCGTGGGGGAGGGGGAAAGCTCCTTAAAGTGAGGGGTGAGGGCACAGGGGAAGGAAAGTCCTGAGAGGAACTGGGGGGAGGGTGGGCGGAGGCACCTTCATCAAATCTGTTAAAAAACAGGTTTAGTTTGTTTGCCTCCTGCAAGTCTCCTTCCATCATCTGGCTTGCTTGTTTTCCATGGCCAGTGATGAGTTTGCAGTATCGTCGCTCTTCTCAGCGGCTCCAAACTGTCTTCAGCCGTCTTTGGGGGTTTCCTGGGCCCATAACCTGTTATCAGAGGTTATCTGTGCAGTAGATCTGCGTGCTACCCCTCAATACCGACTGGGTCTTTTACGGAGGAATAATATGTGTGACACGCCTCTTGCTTTGCAGAACTGGAAGAAGTTGAGTTTATTTTCAAGCAAATAAAAACACTACGGACAGACCGGAAGCTGGGACTGGCCATTCAAAATAAAAGGGAAATAACTGAGAGCATATTTCTCAGATAACAACTGCACTTTCTGTCCAGAATTGAGATTCCCTGGAGTGACAGTCGGGGTAACTGTGGTTGTACGGTTCGGTGCGTCATTATATTTTTGGTCAGGAATACAAATTGTCGAGGCAGTGCGTTTCGTAACTTTATCAACTCTAATATGGGAGGCTTAAATCTGTGTGTAGTACAGAACTGTTCATAGTCTAGACGACTGCCATTGTCATCCATCAAGTCAATTATTGACCATATACCTTTCTCAAACCATTCCTTGTAAAACAGAGGTTTGTTGCCACGCAGTACATATCTATTGTTCCAAATTATTGTACTGTGTGGTGAGAAATTGTGTACATATATCATTTTCCAGTATCATAGTATTTGTTTATGGAACTCTGAAAATTGGACAGGAATCTTGTTGATATCCAAGTCAGAGATAAGTAGAAGACTTAGGCCACCGACTATGTTGAATAAGTAGTTTGGAGTACAATACCAGAAAGAATAATGATGTTTGATCCAGGATTTCAACCAGTTCACCTTCAATGTCCCATTCAGGCAGTCCAACTCTATCACTTTCAGCCCTCCTTCACTTGTTTCTTTCACCGTATGTGATTTTTTTAGATGGTGTGGTCTGTTCCTCCAGATAAAGTTGAAATTTATTTGGTTAATAGATTTTATGAGTTGATTTGGAGCAGCATTGGAATACACTGGGTATATACATCTGGATAAACATTCCATTTTACTCAAATATATCCGGCCTAATATTGATAAATCTCTTTGGAGCCATATATTCAATTTAGCTTTACTTTGATTCAGTTTAGATTCAATGTTCCTGGACTGATTTAACTTTTGGTCCTTAGATAGGAAAATGCTCAAGTATTTTATTTCTGATTTGATAGGAACATTGCTGTTTTCCTTTAGTGGCAGCTCAAGAAGTTTGCATTTCTTTAAGTTTAATGACAATCCTGAAGCCTTGTAGAATGTTTTAATTTTTTCAACGCTTATTGGGACTTGATGTTCATTTTTCAAAACTAAGGTTGTGTCATCTGCCAGCAGGCTAATAACAATTTCTGTCCCCGACATTATTTCTGTCCCACACATACACACATACACACACACACACACACACACACACACACACACACACACACACACACACTCACACACACTTTAATTCCACTCTTTTATATACGCATGTCTGGAGTTCCGGGAGCTCGTTCTCAACGTTCTGGGGATAATCATAGCTGTGCTGATAGCATTCGCCGAAACGCGCCCCCCCCCCACACCACCAGCACCACCACCACCCCACACACATTAGCTCCTCCATTCATTCACATGTACACGCCGGCTGCTCCGGGAGCTCCACGCCGACGTTTCGGTGATCGATGTCCGCAGAAGGTGCACCATTGCCGGTCTGCGGTGTCCTGTAGACCCCCCCCCCCCTCCATACACACATGCAATACGCCTTGAAACGCATCGCTCGCACCGACGCGGGGAATCCTTTACCCTACTTCCACAACAACGGCGAGAATCGCGTTGCGTCGGAAGGGGGGGGGGGCATTAAGGGGGGGAGAGAGAGAGGCATGGAGATTTTCTCAGCCTCTCATTCTTTTTTTTTTTTTTTAATTGAACATAAATAGTACACACAACTATACAAATGTACAAATAAACATGGCAAGGTAGCACTGAATGTCAATGAAACAACCAGGCATGAGGAAGCAAAGGACATAAGGACATTCGTTCTGTATGGAATCAGAAGTTAATAGTGTTAACGGTTTGTGAGAAATTTACAATGCTAGACAAAAAAAGAAATTAAAATGAAATAATTAAATCAATAGATTGACTAATAAAAAATTAAAACGAAAAAAAGATTGCAAGGGGAGTACAACATGTAATTAAGTTGGCGACTCACACGGAATCTCAGATATCAAACTGTATATTTTTTGTTGATTATATATAGATATATACAAAACAAACATATATTGTTTGTTGTTGTTTATTTTTGGGATATATTGAGGAATATTTGTTGGAAAGGAGTCACAATCGCTTTTTGACAATGTCGAAGTGCTTCTTCTTCTTCTTCTTCTTCTTCTTTCGGCTTTTCCCGTTAGGGGTCGCCACAGCGAGTCAACTTTCTCCATCTAACCCTATTCTCTGTATCTTCCTCTCTCACACCAGCTACTTTCATATCCTCTCTCACTACGTCCATAAATCTTCTCTTTGGTCTTCCTCGAGACCTCTTGCCTGGCAGCTCCAATTCCAGCATCCGTCTACCAATATATTCACTATCTCTAGTCTGTACATGACCGAACCATCTCAGTCTGGCTTCTCTGACCTTCTCTCCAAAACATCGAACATGTGCCGTCCCTCTGATAGATTCATTCCTGATCCTATCCATCCTGGTCACTCCCAAAGAGAACCTCAACATCTTCATCTCTGCAACCTCTAGTTCTGCCTGCTGTCTTTTGGTCATTGTAACAGTTTCTAGTCCATACATCATCGCTGGTCTCACCACTGTCTTGTACACCTTTCCTTTTTTTTCTGGCCGATAGTCTTCTATCACATAGTACCCCTGACACTTTTCTCCACCCATTCCAACCTGCTTGGACCCGTCTCTTCACCTCTTTTCCGCACTCTCCGTTGCTCTGGACTGTTGACCCTAAGTACCTGAAATCCTCCAGCTTCTTGATCTCCATTCCCTGTAGCCTCACCGCTCCACCCGAGCTCCTCTCATTCACACACATATATTCTGTCTTGCTGCGACTAACTTTCATTCCTCTCCTTTCCAGAGCATACCTCCACCTCTCTAGATTTTCCTCTACCTGTTGTCTGCTCTCACTACAGATCACAATGTCATCCGCAAACATCATGGTCCATGGGGATTCCTGTCTAACCTCATCTGTCAGCCTATCCATCACCATTGCGAACAAGAAGGGGCTCAGTGCTGATCCCTGATGGAGTCCCACCTCCACCTTGAACTTCTCTGTTACCCCTACAGCACACCGTACCAGTGTCTCACAGCTAGCATACATGTCCTGCACCAGTCCAACATACTTCTCTGCCACTCCAGACTTCCTCATACAATACCAGAGCTCCTCTCTTGGCACCCTGTCATATGCTTTTTCTAGGTCTACAAAAACGCAGTGCAACTCCCTCTGGCCTTCTCTGTACTTTTCTATTAGCATTCTCAACGCAAATACTGCATCTGTAGTACTCTTCCTAGGCATGAAGCCATACTGCTGTTCACAAATGCTGACTTCTGCTCTCAGTCTAGTTTCCACTACTCTTTCCCATAACTTCATTGTATGGCTCATCAACTTTATCCCTCTGTAGTTGCCACAATTCTGCACATCCCCTTTATTCTTAAAAATAGGCACCATCACACTTTGTCTCCATTCTTCAGGCATCTTCTCACTCTCTAAGATCCTGTTGAATAATCTAGTCAGAAAATCTACCGCTGCCTCTCCTAGACACTTCCACACCTCCACAGGTATATCATCAGGACCAACTGCTTTTCCACTCTTCATCCTCTTCAATGCCTTCCTCACTTCACTTTTACTCATTTTTGCTACTTTGTGGTCTACAATAGTCACCTCTTCTACCCTTGCCTCTCTTTCATTTTCCACATTCATCAGTTCTTCAAAGTACTCTTTCCATCTTCCCATCACTCTTCTAGCATCTGTCAATACATTTCCCTCTCTGTCCTTTATCACCCGGACCTGTTGTACATCCTTTGCATCTTTATCTCTCTGTTTCGCCAACCTGTATAGATCATTCTCACCCTCCTTACTATCCAACCGAGCATACAAGTCATCATAAGCCCTTTGTTTTGCCTTTGCTACCTCTATCTTTACCTTTCGCCGCACCTCCCTGAACTCCTGTCTGTTCTCTTCAGTCCTCTCAGTATCCCACTTCTTCTTCGCTAACCGCTTTCTCTGTATACACTCCTGCACTTCCTCATTCCACCACCAAGTCTCCTTATCTACTTTCCTTCCAGATGACACACCAAGTACTCTTTTACCTGTCTCCCTGATAACACTAGCTGTAGTTGTCCAATCATCTGGAAGCTCACCCTGACCACCCAGACCCTTTCTCAACTCCTCCCTGAAAACCATGCAACACTCCTCCCTTTTCAGCTTCCACCATTTTGTCCTCTGCTCTGCCTTTGTCCTCTTCATCTTCCTTGTCACCAGAGTCATCCTACAAACCACCATCCTATGCTGTCTGGCTACACTCTCACCTACAACTACTTTGCAGTCACTAATCTCTTTCAGGTTACCTCGTCTATACAAGATGTAGTCTACCTGCGTGCTCCTACCTCCGCTCTTATAAGTTACCCTATGTTCCTGTTTTTTCTGGAAAAAGGTGTTCACTACAGCCATTTCCATCCTTTTTGCAAAATCTACCACCATCTGTCCCTCTGCATTCCTATCCTGGATACCAAATCTGCCCATCACTTCTTCATCCCCTCTATTGCCTTCACCAACATGTCCATTGAAGTCTGCACCAATGACCACTCTCTCATTTCTGGGAATATTCTGCATCACTTCATCTAACTCATTCCAGAACTTCTCCTTCTCTTCAGATTCACATCCCACCTGCGGGGCATAGCCACTAACAACATTGAGCATCACACCTTCGATTTCCAGTTTCAGACTCATAAGTCTATCTGACATTCTTTTCACCTCTAGGACGTTCCTAACAAACTCCTCCTTCAAGATAACTCCTACTCCATTTCTCTTCTTGTCAGTACCATAATAGTACAACTTAAAGCCTGCTCCTAAGCTTCTAGCCTTACTACCTTTCCACCTGGTCTCCTGGACACACAGTATATCCACCTTCCTTCTCTGCATCATGTCGACCAGCTCTCTACCTTTTCCTGTCATAGTCCCAACATTCAAAGTCCCTACTCTCAGTCCCAGACTCTTTCCCTTCCTCCTCTCTCTCTGCTTCCGAACACGCACTCCACCTCTTCTTCTTGTTCTTGTTCTTCGACCCACAGTAGCCCAATTTCCATTAGTACCCTGTAGGTCATCAGTACCAATGGCGGTCGTTGTTAACCCGGTCCGCGACCGATCCGGTATGGTATAGTTTTGGTTGTCTCGCATATTTGGTTTTGGCAAAAGTTTTACGCCGGATGCCCTTCCTGACGCAACCCTCTGCATTTATCCGGGCTTGGGACCGGCACAGGGAGACACTGCTCCGTGCCCCCCCAAGGCAGGCTTGGAGAGGCACGGGCCAGTGCCGCCCTGAGGCTGCATTGTCGAAGTGCATAGGTGGCAATAGAATTTAAAGATTTCTGTGGAAATTATAGCCTCATCTGTAATTTCCTTTTTGTTAAGACGGGCTTCCGCTTTGCTCCGCTCCTCCGCTCCTCCGCTCCTCCGCGCCTCCGCTGCGGAACCAGGTACTACCGATCCGCCGGACTCAGGTGAATTGCGGACAGGGCTTTTGCTGTCCTCCGCTTCTCCGCTTTTGGCCCTGGAACTCCCGAACCGCTGGACATAGGCGAATCACGGTCCGGGCTTCTGCCCTCCTCCGCTCCTCACCTCATCCGCTCCAGGCCCTGGTACTCCCTGTCCGCGGGAACCCCCCCCCCACCACCACCACCAAAACAAACTCTCACACACAGATAAACACACGCACACACACACACAC
>NW_028234063.1:25000-70000 GCF_037954325.1 Fistularia commersonii | reverse complement strand
TGTTAATATAGTCTGTCTGATAATCCTCTAAATACCTTGGAACGACCCTTTTTCGTCTAGGATAGCGACTGGTTTGATTATATCTGGGTTTTATGTCTGACCTCGTCTCTTTTTCATTTTGGACATTTTCTGCTGTTTCTTCGTCATGTGACACATCTGCGTTAGTACTCTCATCCTCATTTTGTATATGGTTGTCTGTTTTATTTTCACTTTGTGACACATCTATACTGGTTTCATCTGTAGATTCTGTGTCTTCATATCCCTGGATTTCTGTCTCATAATCATCAGTTTGTGTTTGTTGTTCAATTCTTCCCTTTTTGATAAATTTCACCAGTCTCTGTTTTGACACTTTTTCTGTAAGTGGATTATAGACCAGGTATGAAGGGCTTTTCTTACTGTATCCCACAAATATTCCTCTTTCACATCTGGGATCCAATTTCTTAGTGTCATGTTTGTATGCATAACACTCAGTTCCGAATATCCACATTTTTGAAAGATTTGGCTTTCTCCCTGTTAACATGAAGTATGGGGTATTTTTGTGTCTGTCATTGTAACATCTATTTCGAATATGGGCAGCGGTCTGGACAGCATAAGGCCACAAAACCTTTGGTAATCCTTTTGCTATTAGCATACACCTTGCCATTTCAAAAAGGGTCCTCCATTGTCTTTCTGCTGTCCCATTTTGATGGGGAGAGTATGGGGATGATGTTTCATGTCTTATGCCTTTCTCCCTTAGAAGAGATTGAAAAGCATTTCCTGTGTATTCAGTCCCGTTGTCTGACCTGATACATTTGACACGACCATACGCTGCGCTGTCAGCAAGGAACTTCTCTGTTGCTAATGTAGCTTCACTCTTGTATTTGAGAAAATATACAAATACTGCCCCTGAATAATCATCTGTGAATGAAATGACATACTTATGCCCTTCTTGACCAGCTGGTTCAATCGGGCCTGATAAGTCAGTGTGTGCCATTTTTAGGGGTGCATCAGCTTTTGCATCAGCTTGCCTGTTTCTGCTATTTGTGAATTTTCCCTCCGTGCATACGTTACAGTCTACGTTACAGTCTACCTTGGTCTGACCTGTAATCTTCATACCCTCGACTAAGTTTGGTCATTTTAATACATCTTTTACATTGCAGTGTCCCATAATCTCATGCCATGTTTTGACATCACAAGTTAAGTTTACTCTATCTCTGGACATCATGTCATTTACTGTATCATCATAAAGTTGTTGATAATTTACCGTTCTTATGTAGTAGAGTCTGTCACATTCCTCAATGCTGAAAATTTTTCCTTCTTTGGTTATGAGTCTGTTCTCTCCTTCTTTGAATATCACGCTGGCTCCATCAGCTGTGGCTGCCTTCACCGATATGAAGTCCTGAGGATATGATGGGATGAATAAGGCTCCCCTTAAGGTTACCAGGACAGGTTTTCCTTCAATGTCCTGGAGTAACACTTCTGCATCACCTCTTTTTAGTGCCACTTTGTTTCTTCTGGTCCCGTCTGCTAGCTCCATGTAATGTTTGTTTGGGTTGAAAAACTCATCAAATCTTATGAATTTGTCTTCTTGTGTTATGATGTGTGATGTAGCGCCACAGTCTACCATCAGTCCATTTTTTCTGATATTTTCCGGAGGGACTTTTTGACTGACCTTGAATACAAAAGTTTGCTCATCTTCCTTATCTTTGTCTTGGATGTCTGTGTTTTGTTTGACCGAGTCTTCTTTGGGCTTGGATTTTCTTCTGCATGTCTCATCGGTGTGGGTTGTGCTTCTGTGATAGCTGCACCATTTTGGCCCTGATTTTTGGTGACAAGCTTTTGCCATATGGCCACGGTTTCCACATCCATAGCAGATCACCGTTGACATGTCCACTTTCATTACATTGTCTGATTTGGTTTTGCTGTCAAACTTTTCAGTCTCTTCATAACTTCTTAGTTTACTCTTGAACTGAATAAACGTCATTTCTTCACTGCTCTGAGTTACGTGAATGACGAAGGGCTTGTACGGTTCTGGAAGCCCTTTCATAACCATAGCGATCATCAGCTCATCACTTATCACCTGTTTTGTGTTTCTCAGAGCGGTGACTGCCTTTTCTGCTCTGATAATGTAATCTGTTATTGTTTCGTCGGGTTCCTTCTTGAGTGAGCATAGTTCGCTGTACAGGGAAATAATTCTGGGCTTACCCTGGCTGGCGTAATGATCCCGTAATATTTTCAAAGCTTTTCGACCGTCATCTGCGGCTTCCCTCATTACCAATGATAGACTTTTATCATCGAGGAACTGGATAAGCTCAGCGTAGCATTCTGCATTTTTATCTGGGTCGGGCTCAACAGTTGAAAGTATTGTCTCTTTCAAACCTTCGAGTCGCATGTGTCCCAGAAACTTTACTTCCCAAAGCTCGTAGTTGTTTTCGTCTCCATCGAAAACCAAACGTTGCCATCTTCCTCCTTTTGTTCGTTGCCTGGGCCCATAACCTGTTGCGTTTAAGTTTGCAGCTTCTTCGTTTTCCATGTTTCGGAAGGAATTCACAAGTTTGCCTTGTTTGAATCGTCTTTTATTTTCTTCTTCACAGCTCCGGGAATCAACATCGGTTAGCCATGGGACATGTACAGTACAGAGTGAGGGAAAAATTCCCGCCAGCACCGCTATACCAAAAAAAGAACACTGACGTAGAAGTTAACGTCAAGTTAGCTGAACAGTCGCGAAAAACTAAAACAAGTCCCAAACCTTGTCATAAAGTGCCATACATTTCCTGAGAGTAGATACAAATAAAACATATGTATACTAGAATGTAAACTCAAATAAAACTAATGAGATCACCTATCTCAACAGTCCTTATGTCCTTTGCTTCCTCATGCCTGGTTGTTTCATTGACATTCAGTTCTACCTTGCCATGTTTATTTGTACATTTGTATATTTGTGTGTACTATTTATGTTCAATTAAAAAAAAAAAAAAAAGAATGAGAGGCTGAGAAAATCTCCATGTCTCTCTCCCCCCCCCCCCCTTAATGCCCCCCCCCCTCTTCCTCACGGCGGCCGACGCAATGTGATTCTCGCCGTTGCTGTGGAAGTAGGGTAAAGGATTCCCCGCGTCGGTGCGAGCGATGCGTTTCAAGGCGTATTGCATGTGTGTATGGAGGGGGGGGTCTACAGGATACCGCAGGCCGGCAATGGTGCACCTTCTGCGGACATCGATCACCGAAACGTCGGCGTGGAGCTCCCGGAGCAGCCGGCGTGTACATGTGAATGAATGGAGGAGCTAATGTGTGTGTGGTGGTGGTGGTGGTGGGGGGGGAGGGGGGCGTTTCGGCTTGACGGGAAAGAAACCAAATGTGTCACAAATGCAAAAGTTTGGTGCTGTGTGCTATGCATACAAGCACAACAAAAAGAAACTTGACTCAAGAGGTGAGAAGGGAGTTTTCATTGGATATGACAAAAATAGTCCAGCTTATTTTGTATATTATCCAAATAGTGAAAGAGTACTAAAACAGACTGCTAAAATTTGTGTCGAACCCATCTCCAGAGCAACAAACCCAGACAGAGATGAGCTCAGACCAGGATGATGATGATAATGATGATGATGATGATGATGATGATGATGATGATGATGATGATGATGATCAGTTAGACATTTAAAGAGGCAAGGAGTTCCCTCAATGCTGACAAGTGGATGAAATCTATGGACGAAGAGATGGAGTCATTGAGAGAGAAGAACACTTTTACCCTAACACAGCTACCCCAAGGCAAGTGTGCAGTGGGGGTGGGGGTGGGGGGTGGGGGGCGTATGCGCTAAAAAGAAATGAAGATGGCACAAACAAATATAAAGCTCGTTATGTTGCTAAGGGCTACAGTCAAAAGTATGGCACGGATTTCGAGGAAACATTTTCTCCAACAGCAAATATGACAAGTGTGAGGGTGTTTATGCAGAAATCAGTTCCGGAAAATTTGTTCTTACACCAAATGGATGTAAAGACAGCCTATCTTCATGCACCCATAGATTGTGAGCTCTGTGTAGAACAACCAGAAGGGTATGAAGTGACAAATAAAAAACAGAAGCTGGTGTGTAAACTTAAAAAGTCACTATACGTCCCTGAACAAGCCGGTCGTCATTGGGATCTGATGCTCCATTCTTACTTGATTGACAACGACTTTATTCAGAATGAAGCAGATCATTGTGTTTATGTCAAAGAAAACCAAAATGACAAGGTCATCATCATAATATGGGTAGATGATTTAATCATAGCTGCGAGTGATGAGGAAGTAATGAAAGATGTGAAAATCATGCTTACAGCTAGATTTAAAATGAAGGACATGGGCAAAGTGATCAAAATCAATACCCAGAAAATATGTCAGTCAGAAGAGTGTGTTAAGATGTCACAAAGAAAATATGTGGAAAGGTAGCCCTACAGTATTGTCCAACACAAGAGATGCCGGCAGATGTTATGACAAAGCCTGCATCACAGTTTAAGTTGTTGAATTTTTCAAAGTTGTTGTTTGTTGTTTGGGTCATGAGTATTTTATTTTGATGTAAATGGGCAAAGATACCAATAATATGAGAGCAAGTGGGGGCGTTGTTAACTGAGAAATATGCTCTCAATTATTTTCCGTTTTATTTCCAAGGGCCAGTCTCAGCTTCCGGTCAACAGGATCCCGCAGACCGGCCAAGGTGCACCTTCTTCGGACACGGATCCCCGTGACGTCGGCGTGAAGCTCCGGGAGCACCAGACATGCACATATGAATAAGCGAAGGAGTCAACTCCATAAGTCCTCCACTCACGGCCTCGGTGTCACTGAATCGAGCAATTTGGTTTTTAATGTTTAAAAATCGGCTTAATATTGAGGTGGAAAACACAGCGGTATCGTTAAAATACAGTAACAGGGTGATAACATCCATGTAAGAAGTGGAGGGGGATTTATTGCACTCACGGCCCCACTCGTTTATTCCTCTCATACACAGCGGCCAGATCACCTGGTGGAGCTCCAAGCGCTGTGCACAGTCGGATGCCGCCATCTAGCGGACATAAAATGTAAGGAAGCGGAGGGAGAAAGGCATCCGGTGTTCCCCGAGTAGCGGCGACGAACGAGTTTAGAGCCGTGGAGAAGGTTTGCTTCCCCCCCAACCTCTCTTTCTTACTTCTTCTTCTTCTTCTTCTTCTTCTTCTTCTTCTTCCCCTTCTTCTTCTTCTTCTTCTTCTTCTTCTTCTTCTTCTTCTTCTTCTTCTTCTTCTTCTTCTTCTTCTTTTGTCTTTTCCCGTCAGGTGTGGCCACAGCGAGTCAACTTTCTCCATCTAACCCTATTCTCCGTATCCTCCTCTCTCACACGAACTACCTTCATATCCTCTCTCACCACGTCCATAAATCCTCTCTTTGGTCTTCCTCGAGACCTCTTGCCTTGCAGCTCCAATTCCAGCATCCGTCTACCAATATATTCTCTATCCCTCCTCTGTACATGACCGAACCATCTCAGTCTGGCTTCTCTGACCTTCTCTCCAAAACATCGAACATGTGCTGTTCCTCTGATACTCATTCCTGATCCTATCAATCCTGGTCACTCCGTAAGAGAACCTCAACATCTTCATATCTGCAACCTCTAGTTCTGCCTGCTGTCTTTTTGTCATTGTAACAGTTTCTAGTCCATACATCATCGCTGGTCTCACCACTGTCTTGTACACCTTTGTACACCTTGGTAATGGGCAACCCCGTATCTGACCGTGTGACAAAGCCAAGCAGTGCAGACAATGTGAGACGATCAACTAGAACCAAAAAGAAGCCCAGTTACTTTAATAGTTATGTGACTAGTGCTATTGACGATGACCAAGTGTTCACTAACATTGACTACTGTTATAGACTGGCGTGTGGTGTCCCACAGACATTTAAAGAGGCAAGGAGTTCACTTAATGCTGACAAGTGGATGAAATCTATGGACGAAGAGATGGAGTCATTGAGAGAGAAGAACACTTTTACCCTAACACAGCTACCCCAAGGCAAGTGTGCAGTGGGGGTGGGGGTGGGGGGTGGGGGGCGTAAGCGCTAAAAAGAAATGAAGATGGCACAAACAAATATAAAGCTCGGTATGTTGCTAAGGGCTACAGTCAAAAGTATGGCACGGATTTCGAGGAAACATTTTCTCCAACAGCAAATATGACAAGTGTGAGGGTGTTTATGCAGAAATCAGTTCCGGAAAATTTGTTCTTACACCAAATGGATGTAAAGACAGCCTATCTTCATGCACCCATAGATTGTGAGCTCTGTGTAGAACAACCAGAAGGGTATGAAGTGACAAATAAAAAACAGAAGCTGGTGTGTAAACTTAAAAAGTCACTATACGTCCCTGAACAAGCCGGTCGTCATTGGAATCTGATGCTCCATTCTTACTTGATTGACAATGACTTTATTCAGAATGAAGCAGATCATTGTGTTTATGTCAAAGAAAACCAAAATAACAAAGTCATCATCATAATATGGGTAGATGATTTAATCATAGCTGCGAGTGATGAGGAAGTAATGAAAGAGGTGAAAATCATGCTTACAGCTAGATTTAAAATGAAGGACATGGGCAAAGTGATCAAAATCAATACCCAGAAAATATGTCAGTCAGAAGAGTGTGTTAAGATGTCACAAAGAAAATATGTGGAAAGGTAGCCCTACAGTATTTTCCAACACAAGAGATGCCGGCACATGTTATGACAAAGCCTGCATCACAGTTTAAGTTGTTGAATTTTTCAAAGTTGTTGTTTGGGTCATGAGTATTTTATTTTGATGTAAATGGGCAAAGATACCAATAATATGAGAGCAAGTGGGGGCGTTGTTAACTGAGAAATATGCTCTCAATTATTTTCCGTTTTATTTCCAAGGGCCAGTCTCAACTTCCCAGTCAACAGGACCCCGCAGACCGGCCAAGGTGCACCTTCTTCGGACACGGATCCCTGTGACGTCGGCGTGAAGCTCCGGGAGCACCAGACATGCACTTATGAATAAGCGGAGGAGTCGATTCCATAAGTCCTCCACTCACGGCCTCGGTGTCACTGAATCGAGCAATCTGTTTTTTTAATGTTTAAAAATCGGCTTAACATTGAGGTCGAAAAAACAGCGGTATCGTTAAAATACAGTAACAGGGTGATAACATCCATGTAAGAAGTGGAGGGGGATTTATTGCACTCACGGCCCCACTCGTTTATTCCTCTCATACACAGCAGCCAGATCACCTGCTGGAGCTCCAAGCGCTGTGCACAGTCGGATGCCGCCATCTAGCGGACATAAAATGTAAGGAAGCGGAGGGAGAAAGCCATCCGGTGTTCCCCGAGTAGCGGCGACGAACGAGTTTAGAGCCGTGGAGAAGGTTTGCTTTGGGTAGATGATTTAATTATTGCAGCAGAGTGTTGCATGGTTTTCAGGGAGGAGTTGAGAAAGGGTCTGGGTGGTCAGGGAGAGCTTCCAGATGATTGGACAACAACAGCTAGTGTGATCAGGGAGACAGGTAGAAGAGTACTTGGTGTGTCATCTGGAAGGAAAGTAGATAAGGAGACTTGGTGGTGGAATGAGGAAGTGCAGGAGTGTATACAGAGAAAATGGTTAGCGAAGAAGAAGTGGGATACTGAGAGGACTGAAGAGAACAGACAGGAGTTCAGGGAGGTGCGGCGAAAGGTAAAGATAGAGGTAGCAAAGGCAAAACAAAGGGCTTATGATGACTTGTATGCTCGGTTGGATAGTAAGGAGGCTGAAAATGATCTATACAAGTTGGCGAAACAGAGAGATAAAGATGGAAAGGATGTACAGCAGGTCCGGGTGATAAAGGACAGAGAGGGAAATGTATTGACAGATGCTAGAAGAGTGACAGGAAGATGGAAAGAGTACTTTGAAGAGCTGATGAATGTGGAAAATGAAAGAGAGGCAAGGGTAGAAGAGGTGATTATTGTAGACCACAAAGTAGCAAAAATGAGTAAAAGTGAAGTGAGGAAGGCATTGAAGAGGATGAAGAGTGGAAAAGCAGTTGGTCCTGATGATATACCTGTGGAGGTGTGGAAGTGTCTAGGAGAGGCAGCGGTAGATTTTCTGACTAGATTATTCAACAGGATCTTAGAGAGTGAGAAGATGCCTGAAGAATGGAGACAAAGTGTGATGGTGCCTATTTTTAAGAATAAAGGGGATGTGCAGAATTGTGGCAACTACAGAGGGATAAAGTTGATGAGCCATACAATGAAGTTATGGGAAAGAGTAGTGGAAACTAGACTGAGAGCAGAAGTCAGCATTTGTGAACAGCAGTATGGCTTCATGCCTAGGAAGAGTACTACAGATGCAGTATTTGCGTTGAGAATGCTAATAGAAAAGTACAGAGAAGGCCAGAGGGAGCTGCATTGCGTTTTCGTAGACCTAGAAAAAGCATATGACAGGGTGCCAAGAGAGGAGCTCTGGTATTGTGGAGGTATTATCTGGTATTATGAGGAAGTCTGGAGTGGCAGAGAAGTATGTTAGACTGGTGCAGGACATGTATGCCAGCTGTGAGACACTGGTACGGTGTGCTGTAGGGGTAACCGAGAAGTTCAAGGTGGAGGTGGGACTCCATCAGGGATCAGCTCTGAGCCCCTTCTTGTTCGCAATGGTGATGGGTAGGCTGACAGATGAGGTTAGACAGGAATCCCCATGGACCATGATGTTTGCGGATGACATTGTGATCTGTAGTGAGAGCAGACAACAGGTAGAGGAAAATCTAGAGAGGTGGAGGTATGCTCTGGAAAGGAGAGGAATGAAAGTTAGTCACAGCAAGACAGAATATATGTGTGTGAACGAGAGGAACTCGGGTGGAGCGGTGAGGCTACAGGGAGTGGAGATCAAGAAGCTGGAGGATTTCAGGTACTTAGGGTCAACAGTCCAGAGCAACGGAGAGTGCGTAAAAGAGGTGAAGAGACGGGTCCAAGCAGGTTGGAATGGCTGGAGAAAAGTGTCAGGGGTACTATGTGATAGAAGACTATCGGCCAGAATAAAAGGAAAGGTGTACAAGACAGTGGTGAGACCAGCGATGATGTTTGGACTAGAAACTGTTCCAATGACCAAAAGACAGCAGACAGAACTAGAGGTTGCAGAGATGAAGATGTTGAGGTTCTCTTTGGGAGTGACCAGGATGGATAGGATCAGGAATGAGTCTATCAGAGGGACGGCACATGTTTGATGTTTTGGAGAGAAGGTCAGAGAAGCCAGACTGAGATGGTTCGGCCATGTACAGAGAAGAGATAGTGAATATATTGGTAGACGGATGCTGGAAATGGAGCTGCCAGGCAATAGGTCTCGAGGAAGACCAAAGAGAAGATTTATGGACGTAGTGAGAGAGGATATGAAGGTAGCTGGTGTGAGAGAGGAAGATACAGAGAATAGGGTTAGATGGAGAAGGTTGACTCGCTGTGGCGACCCCTGACGGGAAAAGCCAAAAGAAGAAGAAGAAGATTTCATTATTGCAGCAAGCAGCAATGATGCACTCAGCACATTTAAACAGAACATGAAATTCAAGTTCAACATGAAAGACCTGGGGAAACTATCATATTTTTTGGGCATACAATTTGAACAAAAGGGGGATGAAATCAAAGTACATCCTAAAAATGCTAGAGAGATTTGGAATGTCAGAATGTAAAGCAAGATCTACTCCAAGTGAGCAAAAATTAGAGGGCATCCCTGTAGCTGATGAAAATGAGCAAAGTGAACCTGTCGACCCCAAAGAATATCGTGAGATTGTAGGCAGTCTTATTTATGCCATGACTTGCACCAGACCTGATATCAGCTGGATAGTGAGCAAACTATCACAGAATCTGGCAATGCCAAAAGTAGAAAACTTAGTAGCTGCAAAACATGTTCTGAGGTATTTGAAGGGGACAGCTGATTATGAACTAAGTTTCAAGACAAATAAGGAGGATTTGAACCTGATAGCTTACAGTGATTCAGACTGGGCATCATCTGTAGAAGACAGACGTAGCACTACAGGCTACTGTTTCAGTTTAACAAAACAAGGCCCAGCCATTGCATGGAAGTCAAGGAAACAGCCCACAGTGGCCCTGTCAACATGTGAGGCTGAATACATCGGCCGAGCCACCACCGCACAAGAAAACATGTACCTGTCTCAACTGTTAAACGGTATGGAAAACAAAATGTACAGTTGCACAACAATCTACGGAGACAATCAGGGGGCCATCGCACTGAGTAAGAATCCTGTAAACAGACAAAGGTCAAAACACATTGATGTAAAATATCATTTCATTCGTGAAGCACTCAGTGAGGGTTAAATAAATCTTATCTATTGTCCATCAGAGGACATGTTGGCAGACATCTCGACAAAACTCATGACAAAGGTAAAAATAGAAAAATTCAAAAAGTGGTTCTTTGGAAATTAAAATGTCCAAAGTTTTTTTTTGGATGTTGAGATCAAGAGGGGGTGTTGAGATAGGTGATCTCATTAGTTTTATTTGAGTTTACATTCTAGTATACATATGTTGTATTTGTATCTACTCTCAGGAAATGCATGGCACTTTATGACAAGGTTTGGGACTTGTTTTAGTTTTTCGCGACTGTTCAGCTAACTTGACGTTAACTTCTACGTCAGTGTTTTTTTTTTGGTATAGCGGTGCTGGCGGGAATTTTTCCCTCACTCTGTACTGTACATGTCCCATGGCTAACCGATGTTGATTCCCGGAGCTGTGAAGAAGAAAATAAAAGACGATTCAAACAAGGCAAACTTGTGAATTCCTTCCGAAACATGGAAAACGAAGAAGCTGCAAACTTAAACGCATCAAGGACATTCGTTCTGTATGTAATCAGAAGTTAATAGTGTTAACGGTTTGTGAGAAATTTACAATGCTAGACAAAAAAATAAATTAAAAGGAAATAATTAAATCAATAGATAGACAAATAAAAAATTAAAACGAAAAAGATTGCAAGGGGAATACAACATATAATTAAGTTGGCGATTCACAAGGAATCTCAGACATCAAACTGTATATTTTTTGTTGTTTATATATAAACATATACAAAACAAACATATGTTGTTTGTTGTTGTTTATTTTTGGGATATATTGAGGAATATTTGTTGGAAAGGAGTCACAATCGCTTTTTGATAATGTCGAAGTGTATAGGTGGCTATAGAATTTAAAGATTTCTGTGGAAATTATAGCCTCATCTGTAATTTCCTTGTTGTTAAGACGGGCTTCCGCTTTGCTCCGCTCCTCCGCTCCTCCGCTCTTCCGCTCCGGGCCCTGGAACTCCCGATCTGCGGGACTTCGGTGAATTCCGGGCCAGTCTTCTGCTCTTCTGCTCTCCTCCGCTTCTTCGCTCCCCCGCTTTGGACCCTGGAACTCCCGAACTGGGCCGGGCTTCTGCCCTCCGCCTCTCCTCTGCTCATCCGCTCCAGGCCCTGGCACTCCCGGTCATCCAGTCATTCGCATGTGCGTGCCCGGAAGTCCGGGAGCTCCACTCAAACGTCCGGGGGATAAGGGTAAGGGGTCCTGCTCCCCCCCCCCTCGCCGCCTCTGAGAAGAGAAACATCTCCTCCGCTCCTCCGCTTCTCAGCTCCTCCGCTCCTCCGCTGCGGAACCAGGCACTACCGATCCGCCAGACTCAGGTGAATTGCGGACAGGGCTTTTGCGGTCCTCCGCTCCTCCGCTTTGGGCCCTGGAACTCCCGAACCGCTGGACATAAGCGAATCAAGGCCGGGCATCTGCCCTCCTCCGCTCCTCAGCTCATCCGCTCGTGGCCCTGGTACTCCCAGTCCGCGGGAACCCCCCCCCCACCCCCCCACCAAAACAAACTCTCACACACACATAAACACACGCACACACACACACACACACACACACACACACACCACACACACACACACACACACACACACACACACACACACACACACACACACACACACACACACCTGAACTCATCATAGCTGTGCTAATAGCATTGGCCGAAACGTATCCACAACAAAACAAACATTAGCTCATCCACTCATTCACATATGTGTGTGCCCAGAGGTACGGGAGCTCCAGTCATACGTCCGGGTGATCTATGTCCGGAGAAGGCTCACATTGGCCGGTCTAAGGGATCCTGCTGCCCCCAAGCTTCCCCGCCTTTGAGAAGTGAAACATAACTCCGCTCCTCCGCTCCTCCGCTTCTCAACTCCTCTGCTCCTCCGCTATGGGCCCTGGTACTCCCGATCCTCCGAACTCAGGCGAATAGCGTGACGTGCTTCTGCTCTCCTATAAGCCCCTACACACTTCAAACACGGCTGTTATCACCCTGTTACTGCATTGCAATGACACCCATTTGCTTTTGATCTCAGTGTCTGCCACCGTAAGGAAAAAGCGGGGGGACGGGGGGGGGGGGGTGACGGGAGACATAAGGGCATTCGTTCTGTATGTAATCAGAAGTTAATAGTGTTAACGGTTTGCGAGAAATTTTTAATGCTGGACAAAAACAGAAAATTAAAAGGAAATAATTAAATAAATAGATAGAAAAATAAAATTAAAAACTAAAAAAAAAATTGCAAGGGGAATACAACATGTAATTAAGTTGGCCGTTCACAAGGAATCTCAGACATCAAACTGTTTTTAATTGAACATAAATAGTACACACAAATATACAAATGTACAAATAAACATGGCAAGGTAGAACTGAATGTCAATGAAACAACCAGGGATGAGGAAGCAACGGACATAAGGACATTTGTTCTGTATGTAATCAGAAGTTAATAGTGTTAACGGTTTGTGAGAAATTTACAGTGCTAGACAAAAAAAAGAAATTAAAAGGAAATAATTAAATCAATAGATAGACAAATAAAAAATTAAAACGAAAAAAAAATTGCAAGAGGAATACACATGTAATTAAGTTGTTGTTTTTTTTTTCCAAAAAAAAGGAATCTCAGACATGGGTAACTGTATATTTTTTAGTTTTTGGATTTTTCCATAAGTTTTAAGGATTTTTTTTTATAATTCAAAATCGTTTATGAAGAAATTAAAATTTGGGGAGCATTTTTGCATTCTGTTTTTGTGAATGAAGAACTTGGCCAGGCCTAAAAGAACATTGACATAGAGTTCATCTGTTATGTTGCTTATAAGTAAACCAAATGTGATATCATCTTTTGAGAGGGAAACTGGTGATGATGGAATGAGAATGAGAAAAAATATATGGTCAGTGGTTTCAATGTTGTCTTCACAAAATGTACAAATATTATCTTCAAAAGTAAAGCGTACCCGCAATAATTCCTTAGATGGGTAGATGTCATTCATAATTTAGAAGTGGGTCTCTTCTTGCCTTGGGGGGTATGGGTAGAGTCAGACACATAGTTCGCAGCGTGGCAATCGATTCCTTATCAAATTTATTTCAAATATTATTTTTGTTTTGACGTCCAGGGAATAAGTTTCCTGTGAAACATGTCCTAATAAAGGAGTTGCTGCACTTTCTGTCCAGAATTGAGATTCCCTGGAGTGATAGTCGGGGTAACTGTGGTTGTACGGTTCGGTGCGTCATTATATTTTTGGTCAGGAATACAAATTGTCGAGGCAGTGCGTTTCGTGACTTTATCAACTCTAATATGGGAGGCTTAAATCTGTGTGTAGTACAGAACTGTTCATAGTCTAGACGACTGCCATTGTCATCCATCAAGTCAATTATTGACCATATACCTTTCTCAAAGCATTCCTTGTAAAACAGAGGTTTGTTGCCACGCAGTACATATCTATTGTTCCAAATTATTGTACTGTGTGGTGAGAAATTGTGTACATATATCATTTTCCAGTATAATAGTATTTGTTTATGGAACTCTGAAAATTGGACAGGAATCTTGTTGATATCCAAGTCAGAGATAAGTAGAAGACTTAGGCTGCCGACTATGTTGAATAAGTAGTTTGGAGTACAATACCAGAAAGAATGATGATGTTTGATCCAGGATTTCAACCAGTTCACCTTCAATGTCCCATTCAGGCAGTCCAACTCTATCACTTTCAGCCCTCCTTCACTTGTTTCTTTCACCATATGAGAGTTTTTTAGATGGTGTGGTCTGTTCCTCCAGATAAAGTTGAAATTTATTTGGTTAATAGATTTTATGAGTTGATTTGGAGCAGCATTGGAATACACTGGGTATATACATCTGGATAAACATTCCATTTTAGTCAAATATATCGGGCCTAATATTGATAAATCTCTTTGGAGCAATATATTCAATTTAGCTTTACTTTGATTCAGTTTAGATTCAATGTTCCTGGATTGATTTAACTTTTGGTCCTTAGATAGGAAAATGCTCAAGTATTTTATTTCTGATTTGATAGGAACATTACTGATTTCCTTTAGTGGTGAGTCATGCAGCTCAAGAAGTTTGCATTTCTTTAAGTTTAATGACAATCCTGAAGCCTTGGAGAATGTTTTAATTTTTTCAACGCTTATTGGGACTTGATGTTCATTTTTCAAAACTAAGGTTGTGTCATCTGCCAGCAGGCTAATAACAATTTCTGTCCCCGACATTATTTCTGTCCCACACATACACACACACACACACACACACACACACACACACTCACACACACAGACACACACACACACACACACACACACACACACACACACACAGACACACTCACACACACCTTAATTCCACTCTTTTATATACGCATGTCTGGAGTTCCGGGAGCTCGTTCTCAACGTTCTGGGGATAATCATAGCTGTGCTGATAGCATTAGCCGAAACGCCCCCCCCCCCCACACACACACACACACCACCACCACCCCACACACACACATTAGCTCCTCCATTCATTCACATGTACACGCCGGCTGCTCCGGGAGCTCCACGCCGACGTTTCGGGGATCGATGTCCGGAGAAGGTGCACCATTGCCGGTCCGCGGTGTCCTGTAGACCCCCCCCCTCCATACACACATGCAATACGCCTTGAAACGCATCGCTCGCACCGGCGTCCTACTGCCCCTAAACTTCCCATCCTCTGCCATTGAGAAGAGAAACATTACCTCCGCTCCTCCATTCCTCCGCTTCTCCGCTCCACCGCTCCTCCGCTCCTCCGCGATGGGCCCTGGTACCCCCCCCCACCTAAACAAACTCTCACACATACACACACGAACACACTCACACAGACACAAAAACAAACACACACACACACACACACACACACACACACACACACACACACACCTTAACTCATCTTAGCTGTGCTAATAGCATTAGCCGAAACGCATCCACAACCAAACAAACATTAGCTCATCCACTCATTCACATGTGTGTGCCCAATGGTCCGGCAGCTCCAATCATACTACCGGGTGATCTATGTCCGGAGAATGCTCACATTAGCCCGTCTAAGGGGTTCTTCTGCCCCCAAGCTTCCCCGCCTCTGAGAGAAGAAACATTACCTCCGCTCCTCTGCTCCTCCGCTTCTCAGCTCCACCGCTCCTCCGCGATGGGCCCTGGTACTCCCCCCCCTCCCCCCCACCTAAACAAACTCTCACACAAAATCACTCACACACACACAAAAACACACAAACACACACACACACACATACACACACACCTGAACTTATCATAGCTGTGCTAATAGCATTAGCCGAAACGCATTCACAACCAAACAAACATTAGCTAAACCACTCATTCACATGTGTGTGCCCAATGGTACTCCCTGTCCACGACCCCCCCCCCCCACCAAAAGAGCCTCTCTCACACACACACACACACAAAGACACTCACACACACACAGACACACACATAATCACATACACATACCTTAAGTCTTCATAGCTGTGCTAATAGCTTTAGCCGAAACGCATCCACAACCAAACAAACATTAGCTCATCCACTCATTCACATGTGTGTGCCCTGGTACTCCGTGTCCGCGACCCCCCCCCCCACCAAAACAAACTATCACACACATACACAAAGACACTCACACACACACACACACTGACACACATACACACATTAAGTCATCATAGCTGTGCTAGTAGCATTAGCCGAACGCATCCACAACCAAACAAACATTAGCTCATCCACTCATTCACATGTGTGTGCCCAATGGTCCGCTTCTCCGCTCCACCGCTCCTCCACTATGGGCCCTGGTACTCCCGATCCGCCGGACTCAGGAGAATTAAGAATAAGAATCAGAACAACTTTATTAATCCCGAAGGAAATTGCAGTGCCAGAGTTACAGAAAATATAACAGTAATAAATAATAAAAGAAAGGCAGAATTATAAATAAAAATAAACTATAAACTATAAAGTGTTTCAGTGAAACTATAGAGTGTCTTAGTAAGCACTGATAAAACTATAAGTGTCTTAGTAACAAGTGGGGTAAGGAGTGCGCAATAGTATGATAGAAGGGAACATTATAGTGTAGCTGTTATGAGATGAGATGAAATATTGCACAATGTAGCTGTTATGAGATGAAATATTGCACAGTTTCTGAATATTGCACAGAAATGAGATATTGCACATTTTTGTTTGTTTTTAAGTTAAAGATAGGTTTTTATGGTTGCCGGCGGCTGAATGGGACGTGCTTCTGCCCTCCATCCGCTCCACAGCTCATCCGCTCCAGGCCCAGCTACCCCCTGTCCGCGCCCCCCCCCCACCTAAACAAACTGTCACACACATATACACAATCGCACACACAAACACACACACACACACACACAAGAACACACAAACACACAAGAACACACAAACACACAAACACACACACACACACACACACCTTAAGTCATCATACCTGTGCTAATAGCTCCCAAGCTTCCCCGCCTCTGAGAGGAGAAAAAATACCTCCGCTACTCCGCTTCTCAGCTCCACCGCTCCTCCGCTATGGGCCCTGGTAACCCCCCCACCTAAACACACTCACACACACACAAAAACACACAAACACACACACGCACACACACACACATACACACACACAAACACACACACAAACACACCTTAACTCATCATAGCTGTGCTAATAGCATTAGCCGAAACGCATCCACGACCAAACAAACATTAGCTCATCCACTCATTCACATGTGTGTGCCCAATGGTCCGGGAGCTCCAATCATACGTCCGGGGGATCTATGTCCGGAGAATGTGAGCATTAGCCCGTCTAAGGGGTTCTTCTGCCCCCAAGCTTCCCCGCCTCTGAGAGAAGAAACATTACCTTCGCTCCTCTGCTCCTCCGCTTCTCAGCTCCACCGCTCCTCCGCTATGGGCCCTGGTACTCCCCCCCCCCCACCTAAACAAACTCTCACACAAAATCACTCACACACACACAAAAACACACAAACACACACACACACACATACACACACACCTTAACTCATCATAGCTGTGCTAATAGCTTTAGCCGAAACGCATCCACAACCAAACAAACATTAGCTCATCCACTCATTCACATGTGTGTGCCCTGGTACTCCGTGTCCGCGACCCCCCCCCCCACCAAAACAAACTATCACACACATACACAAAGACACTCACACACACACACACACACTGACACACATACACACATTAAGTCATCATAGTTGTGCTAATAGCATTAGCCGAAATGCATCCACAACCAAACAAACATTAGCTCATCCACTCATTCACATGTGTGTGCCCAATGGTTCGCTTCTCCGCTCCACCGCTCCTCCGCTCCTCCGCTATGGGCCCTGGTACTCCCGATCCGCCGGACTCAGGAGAATTATGGGACGTGCCTTTGCCCTCCATCCGCTCCACAGCTCATCCGCTCCAGGCCCAGCTACCCCCTGTCCGCGCCCCCCCCCCCCACCTAAACAAATTGTCACACACATATACACAAACGCACACACAAACACACACACACACACACACACAAGAACACACAACACACAAACACACAAACACACGCACACACACACACACCTTAAGTCATCATACCTGTGCTAATAGCTCCCAAGATTCCCCGCCTCTGAGAGGAGAAACAATACCTCCGCTACTCCGCTCCTCCGCTTCTCAGCTCCACCGCTCCTCGGCTATGGGCCCTGGTACCCCCCCCCCCCACCTAAACACACTCACTCACACACAAAAACACACAAACACACACACGCACACACACACACATACACAAACACACCTTAACTCATCATAGCTGTGCTAATAGCATGAGCCGAAACGCATCCACTACCAAACAAACATTAGCTCATCCACTCATTCACATGTGTGTGCCCAATGGTCCGGGAGCTCCAATCATACGTCCGGGGGATCTATATCTGGAGAAGGCTCACAGTGGCTGGTCTAAAGCGTCCGACTGCCCCCAAACTTCCCATCCTCTGCCTTTGAGAAGAGAAAAATGACCTCCGCTCCTCCATTCCTCCGCTTCTCCGCTCCACCGCTCTTCCGCGATGGGCCTTGGTACCCCCCCTCCACCTAAACAAACTCTCACACACACACACATGACCACCCTCACACAGACACAAAAACAAACAAACAGACACACACACACACACACACACACACACACACCTTAACTCATCATAGCTGTGCTAATAGCATTAGCCGAAACGCATCCACAACCAAACAAACATTAGCTCATCCACTCATTCACATGTGTGTGCCCAATGGTCCGGGAGCTCCAATCATACGTTCGGGGGATCTATGTCCGGAGAATGCTCACATTAGCCCGTCTAAGGGGTTCTGATGCCCCCAAGCTTCCCCGCCTCTGAGAGGAGAAACTATACGTCTGCTACTCCGCTCCTCCGCTCCTCCGCTTCTCAGCACCACTGCTCCTCCGCTTTGGGCCCTGGAATTCCCGAACCGCTGGACATAAGCGAATCAAGGCCGGGCATCTGCCCTCCTCCGCTCCTCAGCTCATCTGCTCGAGGCCCTGGTACTCCCTGTCCGCGCCCCCCCCCCCCACCTAAACAAACTCACACACACACACACACGAACACACACACAGACACACACACACACACACCTTAACTCATCTTAGCTGTGCTAATAGCATTAGCCGAAACGCATCCACAACCAAACAAACATTAGCTCATCCACTCATTCACATGTGTGTGCCCAATGGTCCGGCAGCTCCAATCATACGACCGGGGGATCTATGTCCGGAGAATGCTCACATTAGCCCGTCTAAGGGGTTCTGCCCCCAAGCTTCCCCGCCTCTGAGAGAAGAAACATTACCTCCGCTCCTCCGCTCCTCCGCTTCTCAGCTCCACCGCTCCTCCGCTATGGGCCCTGGTACTCCCCCCCCCACCTAAACAAACTCTCACACAAAATCACTCACACACACACAAAAACACACAAACACACACACACACACACATACACACACACCTTAACTCATCATAGCTGTGCTAATAGCATTAGCCGAAACGCATCCACAACCAAACAAACATTAGCTCATCCACTCATTCACATGTGTGTGCCCTATGGTACTCCCTGTCCGCGACCCCCCCCCACCAAAAGAGCCTCTCACACACACAAAGACACTCACACACACACAGACACACATATACACTCATACACACACCTTAAGTCTTCATAGCTGTGCTAATAGCTTTAGCCGAAACGCATCCACAACCAAACAAACATTAGCTCCTCCACTCATTCACATGTGTGTGCCCTGGTACTCCTTGTCCGTGACCCCCCCCCCCCCCTACCAAAACAAACTATCACACACATACACAAAGACACACACACACACACACACTGACACACACACACACATTAAGTCATGATAGCTGTGCTAATAGCATTAGCCGAAATGCATCCACAACCAAACAAACATTAGCTCATCCACTCATTCACATGTGTGTGCCCAATGGTCCGCTTCTCCGCTCCACCGCTCCTCCGCTATAGGCCCTGGTACTCCCGATCCACAAACACACACAAACACACACACACACACACACACACAAGAACACAAAAACACACAAACACACAAACACCCACACACACACACACCTTAAGTCATCATAGCTGTGCTAATAGCATTAGCCGAAACGCATCCACAACCAAACAAACATTAGCTCGTCCACTCATTCAAATGTATGTGCCCAGAGGTCCTGGATCTCCGGTCATACGTCCGGGGCATCTATGTCCGGAGAAGGCTCACATTTGCCGGTCTAAGGGGTCCTGCTGCCCCCAAGCTTCCCCGCCTTTGAGAAGAGAAATATAATATCGCTCCTCCGCTCCTCCGCTTCTCAACACCTCCGCTCCTCCGCTATTGGCCCTGGTACTCCCGATCCTGCAAACTCAGGAGAATTGCGAGAGGTGCTTCTGCTCTCCTCCACTCCTCCGCTTCTCCGCTCCTCCGCTTTTCCGCTTTGGGCCCTGGAACTTCCGAACCGCTGGATATAAGGGAATCACGGGCTGGGCTTATGCCCTCCTCTGCTCCTCAGCTCATCCGCTCGAGGCCCTGGTACTCCCTGTCCGCGACCCCCCCCCACCTAAACAAACTCTCACACACACACACAGACACACTCACACACACACACACACACACACACACACATACACGCACACCTTAACTCATCATAGCTGTGCTAATAGCATTAGCCGAAAAGCATCCACAACTAAACAAACATTAGCTCTTCCACTCATTCACATGTGTGTGCCCAATGGTCCGGGAGCTCCAATCATACGTCCGGGGGATCTATGTCCGGAGAATGCTCATATTAGCCCATCTAAGGGGTTCTGCTGCCCCCAAGCTTCCCCGCCTCTGAGTGGAGAAACAATACTTCCGCTACTCCGCTCCTCCGCTTCTCAGCTCCACCGCTCTTCCGCTATGGGCCCTGGTACTCCCCCCCTCCACCTAAATAAACTCTCACACATACACACACAAGAACACACTGACACACAAACACACAAAGACACACACACAGCTCAGCTCCACCGCTCCTCCGCTTTGGGCCCTGGAATTCCCGAACCGCTTGACATAAGCGAATCACGGGCCGGGCTTCTGCCCTCCTCCGCTCCTCAGCTCATCCGCTCTTGGCACTGGTACTCCCTGTCCGCGACCCCCCCCCCCCACCAAAACAACCTCACTCACACAAACACACAAAGACACTCACACACACACACAGACACACACACACCTTAAGTCTTCATAGCTGTGCTAATAGCGTTAGCCGAAAAGCATCCACAACCAAACAAACATTAGCTCATCCAATCATTCACAAGTATGTACCAAGAGGTCCGGGAGCCCCGGTCATACGTCCGGGAGAGCTATGTCCATAGAAGGCTCATATTGGCCAGTCTAAGGGGTCCTGCTGCCCCAAAGCTTCCCCGCCTTTGAGAAGAGAAACATAAGTCTGCTCCTCCGCTCCTCCGCTCCACCGCTCCACCGCTTCTCCGTTCTTCCACTCATCCGCTCCGCCACTGATCCGCTCCGGGCCTTAGTACTCCAGAACTGCTGGACATAAGCGAATCAGGCTCCAAGCCCTGTTACTCCCTATCCGCGGGACTCTGTCGAAATATGGACCGTGCTTCCCCTCTCCTCCACTCCTCCGCTCCTCCGCTCTTCCGCTCCTCCGCTCCTCCGCTTCTCCGCTCCTCCGCTCCTCCGCTCCTCCGCTCCTCCGCTCCTCCGCTCCTCCGGTACTCCGCTCCTCCGCTCCTCCGCTCCTGGCCCTGGTACTCCTGAACTGCTGATCATAAGCGATTCAGGCTCCAAACCCTGGTACTCCCCTTCCGCGGGACTCAGGCGAATTGTCGGACGGGCTTCCGCTCTCCTCCGCTCCTCCGCTCCTCTGCTCTTCCGCTCCTCCGCTCCTCCGCTCCTCCGCTTCTCCGTTCTTCCGCTCATCCACTCCGCCGCTCATCCGCTGCTGGCCCTGGTACTCCTGAACTGCTGGACCTGGGCGAATCAGGCTCCAGGCCCTGGTACTCCCTCTCCGCGGGACTCAGGTGAATTGTCGGCCGGGCTTCCGCTCTCCTCCGCTTCTCTTCTCATCCGCTCCTCCGCTCCTCCGCTCAAGTTCCTGGTACTCCTGACCGTTGGATATAAGTGAACCTGCTCAAGGCCCTGGTACTCCCAATCCGCGGGACTCTGGCGAAATGTGGACCGTGCTTCCCCTCTCCTCCGCTCCTCCACTCATCCGCCCCTCCGCTCCTTTGCTCCTCCGCTCCTCCGCAATGGCCCTGGTACTCCTGAACTGCTGAACATCATTTAATCACGCTACAGGCCCTGGTACTCCCTTTCTCCGGGATTTAGGCATATTGTGGTCCATGCTTCCGCTCTCCTCCGCTCCTCCGCCCCTCTGCTCCTCCGCTCCTCCGCTTCTCCGTTCTTCCGCTCATCCGCTCCGCCGCTCATCCGCTACTGGCCCTGGTACTCCTGAACTGCTGGACCTGGGTGAATCAGGCTCCAGGCCCTGGTACTCCCTCTCCGCGGGACTCAGGTGTATTGTCAGCCGGGCTTCCGCTCTCTTCCGCTTCTCCTCTCATCCGCTCCTCCGCTCCTCCGCTCCTTTGCTCCTCCGTTCCACCGCTTCTCCGTTCTTCCGCTCATCCGCTCTGCCGCTCATCCGCTCCTGTCCCTGGTACTCCTGAACTGCTGGACATAAGCGATTCAGGCTCCAGACCCTGGTACTCCCCTTCCGCGGGACTCAAGCGAATTGTCGGCCGGGCTTCCGCTCACCTCCGCTCCTCCGCTCCTCCGCTCCTCCGCTCCTCCGCTCCTCCGCTCCTCCGCTCCTCCTCTCTGGGCCCTGGTACTCCTGAACTGCTTGCCATAGGCATATAAGGCTCCAGGCCCTGGTGCTCCCAATCCGCGGGCTTCCGCTCACCTCCGCTCCTCCGCTCATCCGCTCATCCGCTCCTCCGCTCCCCCGCTCCTCCGCTCAAGGCCCTGGTACTCCCGAACCGCTGGACATAAGCGAATCATGCTCCAGTTTCCTGGTACTCCCTATCCGTGTGACTTAGGCGAATTGTCGGCCGGGCTTCCGCTCACCTCCGCTCCTCCGCTCCCCCGCTCCTCCGCTCCTCCGCTCCTCCGCTCTTCTGCTCATCTGCTCCTCCGCTCCCCCGCTCCAGGCCCTGGTACTCCCAATCCGCGGGACTTAGGCGAATTGTCGGCCAGGCTTCCGCTCTCCTCCGCTTCTCCTCTCATCCGCTCCTCCGCTCCGGGCCCTGGTACTCCTGAACTGCTAGACATAAGCGATTCAGGCTGAAGGCCCTGGTAATCCCCTTCCGCAGGACTCAGGAGAATTGTCGGCTGGGCTTCCGATCTCTTCCGCTTCTCCCCTCCTCCGCACCTCCGCTCCTCCGCTCCTCTGCTCATCTGCTCCTCCGCTCCCCCGCTCCAGGCCCTGGTACTCCCAATCCGCGGGACTAAGGCGAATTGTCGGCCGGGCTTCCGCTCTCCTCCGCTTCTCCGCTCCTCCGCTCCTCCGCTCCTCCGCTCCTCCGCTCCTCCGCTCTAGGCCCTGGTACTCCTGAACTGCTTGCCATAAGCGAATCAGGCTCCAGGCCCTGGTACTCCCAATCCACGGGACTCAGGCGAAATGTGGGCCGGGCTTCCGCTCTCCTCCGCTCCTCTGCTCCTCCACTCCTCCGCTCCTCCCCTCCGGCCCTGGTACTCCTGAACTGCTGGACATAAGCGAAACAGGCTCCAGGCCCTGGTACTCCCTTTACGCGGGACTTAGGCGAATATTCGGCCGGGCTTCCGCTCACCTCCGCTCCTCCGCTCCTCCGCTCCTCCGCTCCTCCGCTCCTCCTCTCTGGGCCCTGGTACTCCTGAACTGCTTGCCATAGGCATATCAGGCTCCAGGCCCTGGTACTCCCAATCCGCGGGACTAAGGCAAAAAGTGGGCCGGGCTTCCGCTCTCCTCCGCTCCTCCACTCATCCAACCCTCCGCTCGTCCGCTCCTCCGCTCCAGCCCTGGTACTCCTGAACTGCTGGATATCATTAAATCACGCTTCTGGTCCTGGTACTCCCTTTCCGCGGGACTCAGGCGAATTGTCGGCCGGATTCCGCTCTCCTCCGGTCCTCCGGTCCTCCGGTCCTCCGCTCCTCCGCTCCTCCGCTCCTCCGTTCCGGCCCTTGTACTCCTGAACTGCTGGACATAAGCGAATCAGGCTCAAGGCCCTGGTACTCCTTCTCCGCGGGACTTAGGCGAATTGTCGGCCGGGCTTCCGCTCACCTCCGCTCCTCCGCTCATCCGGTCCTCCACTCATCCGCCCCTCCGCTCCTTCGCTCCTCCGCACCTGGCCCTGGTACACCTGCATTGCTGAACATCATTAAATCACGTTTATGGCCCTGGTACTCCCTCTCCGCTGGAGTCAGGCGAATTGTCGACCGGGCTTCCGCTCTCCTAAGCTCATCCGCTCATCCGCTCCTCCGCTCCTCCGCTGTGGGCCCTGGTACTCCGGAACCGCAGGACATAAGCGATTCAGGCTCCAGGCCCTGGTACTCCCTTTCCGCGGGACTCAGGCAAATTTTCGGCCGGATTCCGCTCTCCTCCGCTCATCCGCTCCTCCGCTCCACCACTTAAACGTTCTTCTGCTCATCCGCTCCTCCGCTCCGGGCCCTGGTACTCCTGAACTGCTAGACATAATCGAATCAGGTACCAGGCCTTGGTACTCCCTCTCCGCGGGACTTAGGCGAATTTTCGGCCGGGCTTCTGCTCACCTCCGCTCCGCCGCTCATCTGCTCCTCCGCTCCTCCGCTCCTCCGCTCCTCCGCTCCTCCGCTCTTCTGCTCATCTGCTCCTCCGCTCCCCCATTCCGGGCCCTGGTACTCCCAATCCGCGGGACTTAGGCGAATTGTCGGCCGGGCTTCCGCTCTCCTCCGCTTCTCCTCTCATCCGCTCCGCCGCTCCTCCGCTTCGGGCCCTGGTACTCCTGAACTGCTAGACATAAGCGAATCAGGCTCCAGGTCCTGGTACTCCCTCTCCGCGGGACTCAGGCGAATTGCCGGCCGGGCTTCCGCTCTCCTCCGCTCCTTCGCTCCTCCGCTCCTCCGTTCTGGCCCTGGTACTCCTGAACTGCTGGACATAAGCGAATTAGGTTCCAGGCCCTGGTACTCCCTCTCCGCGGGACTTAGGCGAATTTTTGGCCGGGCTTCCGCTCTCCTCCGCTCTTCCGCTCCTCCGGTCATCCGCTCATCCGCTCCGGGCCCTGGTACTCCGGACCGCTTGACATAAGTGAATCAGGCTCCCAGCCCTGGTACTCACAATCCGCGCGACATAGGGGAAATGTGGGCAGGGCTTCCGCTCTCCTCCGCTCCTCCGCTCCTCCGCTCCTCCGCTCATCCGCTCCTCCGCTCATCCGCTCATCCGCTCCTCCGCTCCTCCGATCCTCCGCTCCAGGCCCTGGTACTCCTGAACTGCTGGACATAAGTGAATCAGGCTCCAGGCCCTGGTACTCCCTCTCCGCGGGACTCAGGCGAATTGCCGGCCGGGCTTCCGCTC
The DNA here is from genome assembly GCF_037954325.1 of Fistularia commersonii. Classification (NCBI taxonomy): domain Eukaryota; kingdom Metazoa; phylum Chordata; class Actinopteri; order Syngnathiformes; family Fistulariidae; genus Fistularia; species Fistularia commersonii. Next base: position 44,626 of record NW_028234063.1, on the reverse strand, counting down.
TCCTCCACTCCTCCGCTCATCCACTCATCCGCCCCTCCCCTCCTCCGCTCCTCCGCACCTGGCCCTGGTACTCCTGAATTGCTGAACCTCATTAAATCACGCTTCAGGCCCTGGTACTCCCTTTCCGCGGGACTCAGGCGAATTGTCGGCAGGATTCCGCTCTCCTCCGCTCCTCCGCTCCTCGGCTCCTCCCCACCTCCGCTCCTCCGCTCCTCCGCTCCTCCGCTCCTCCGCTTCTCCGCTCCTCCACTCCTCCGCTCCTCCGCTCCTCCGCTTCTCCTCTCATCCACTCCTCCGCACCTCCGCTCCGGGCCCTGGTACTCCTGAACTGCTGGACATAAGCGAATCAGGCTCCAGGCCCTGGTACTCCCTTTCCGCGGGACTTAGGCGAATATTCGGCCGGGCTTTCGCTCATTCCGGCTCCTCCGCTCCTCCGCTCCTCCGCTCCTCCGCTCCTCCGCTCCTCCGCTCCTCCGCTCCTCCGCTCTGGGCCCTGGTACTCCTGAACTGCTTGCCATAAGCGAATCAGGCTCCAGTCCCTGGTACTCCAGATCCACGGGACTAAGGCAAAAAGTGGGCCGGGCTTCCGCTCTCCTCCGCTCCTCCACTCATCCAACCCTCCGCTCGTCCGCTCCTCCGCTCCAGCCCTGGTACTCCTGAACTGCTGGATATCATTAAATCACGCTTCTGGTCCTGGTACTCCCTTTCCGCGGGACTCAGGCGAATTGTCGGCCGGATTCCGCTCTCCTCCGGTCCTCCGCTCCTCCGCTTCTCCTGTCCTCCGCTCCTCCGCTCCTCTGCTCCTCCGCTCTGGGCCCTGGTACTCCTGAACTGCTTGCCATAAGCGAATCAGGCTCCAGTCCCTGGTACTCCAGATCCGCGGGACTAAGGCAAAAAGTGGGCCGGGCTTCCGCTCTCCTCCGCTCCTCCACTCATCCAACCCTCCGCTCGTCCGCTCCTCCGCTCCAGCCCTGGTACTCCTGAACTGCTGGATATCATTAAATCACGCTTCTGGTCCTGGTACTCCCTTTCCGCGGGACTCAGGCGAATTGTCGGCCGGATTCCGCTCTCCTCCGGTCCTCCGCTCCTCCGCTTCTCCGGTCCTCCGCTCCTCCGCTCCTCCGCTCCTCCGTTCCGGCCCTGGTACTCCTGAACTGCTGGACATAAGCGAATCAGGCTCAAGGCCCTGGTACTCCTTCTCCGCGGGACTTAGGCGAATTGTCGGCCGGGCTTCCGCTCTCCTCCGCTTCTCCTCTCATCCGCTCCTCCGCACCTCCGCTCCGGGCCCTGGTACTCCTGAACATCTAGATATAAGCGAATCAGGCTCCAGGCCCTGGTACTCCCTTTCCGCGGGACTTAGGCGAATATTCGGCCGGGCTTACGCTCACCTCCGCTCCACCGCTCATCCGCTCCTCCGCTCCTCCGCTCCTCCGCTCTGGGCCCTGGTACTCCTGAACTGCTTGCCATAAGCGAATCAGGCTCCAGGCCCTGGTACTCCCTTTCCGCGGGACTTAGGCGAATTGTCGGCCGGGCTTCCGCTCTCCTCCGCTTCTCCTCTCATCCGCTCCGCCGCTCGTCCGCTTCGGGCCCTGGTACTCCTGAACTGCTAGACATAAGCGAATCAGGCTCCAGGTCCTGTTACTCCCTCTCCGCGGGACTTAGGCGAATTGTTTGCCGGGCTACCGCTCTCCTCCGCTCCTCCGCTCTTCCGCTCCCCCGCTCCGGGCCCTGGTACTCCGGACCGCTTGACATAAGTGTATCAGGCTCCAAGCCCTGGTACTTCCAATCCGCGGGACATAGGGGGAATGTGGGCCGGCCTTCCGCTCTCCTCCGCTCCTCCGCTCCTCCGCTCCTCCGCTCATCCGCTCATCCGCTCATCCGCTCATCCGCTCATCCGCTCATCCGCTCCTGCGCTCCTCCGCTCCTCCGCTCCTGGCCCTGGTACTCCTGAACTGCTGGACATAAGCGACTCAGGTTCTAGGCCCTGGTACTCCTTCTCCGTGGGACTCAGGCGAATTGCCGGCCGGGCTTCCGCTCTCCTCAGCTCATCCGCTCATCCGCTCATCCGCTCATCCGCTCATCCGCTCCTCCGCTCCTCCGCTCCTCCGCTCCTCCGCTCCTCCGCTCCTCCGCTCCTCCGCTCCACCGCTCCGGCCCTGGTACTCCTGAACTGCTGGACATAAGCGAATCAGGCTCCAGGCCCTGGTACTCCCTCTCCGCGGGACTAAGGCGAATTGTCGGCCGGGCTTCCGCTCTCCTCCGCTTCTCCGCTCCTCCGCTCCTCCGCTCCTCCGCTCTAGGCCCTGGTACTCCTGAACTGCTTGCCATAAGCGAAACAGGCTCCAGGCCCTGGTACTCCCAATCCGCGGGACTCAGGCGAAATGTGGGCCGGGCTTCCGCTCTCCTCCGCACCTCCACTCCTCCGCTCATCCGCCCCTCCGCTCCTCCGCTCCGCCGCTCTGGGCCCTGGTACTCCTGAACTCCTTGCCATAAGCGAATCAGGCTCCAGGCCCTGGTACTCCCAATCCGCGGGACTCAGGCGAAATGTGGGCCGGTCTTCCGCTTTCCTCCCCACATCCGCTCCTCCACTCATCCGCCCCTCCGCTCCTCCGCACCTGGGCCTGGTACTCCTGAATTGCTGAACATCAATAAATCACGCTTCTGGCCCTGGTACTCCCTCTCCGCTGGACTCAGGCGAATTGTCGGCCGGATTCCGCTCTCCTCCGCTCATCCGCTCCTCCGCTCCACCGCTTAAACGTTATTTTGCTCATCCGCTCCTCCGCTCCTCCGCTCCTGGCCCTGGTACTCTTGAACTGCTGGACATAAGCGAATCAGGCTCCAGGACTTGGTACTCCCTCTCCGCGGGACTCAGGCGAATTGCCGACCGGGCTTCCGCTCACCTCAGCTCATCCGCTCCTCCGCTCCTCCGCTCCTCCGCTCCTCCGCTCCTCCGCTCCTCCGCTCCTCCGCTCCTCCGTTCCTCCGCTCCGGCCCTGGTACTCCTGAACTGATGGACATAGCGAATCAGGCTCCTGGCCCTGGTACTCCCTCTCCGTGGGACTTAGGCGAATTGTTGGCCGGGCTTCCGCTCTCCTCCGCTCCTCCGCTCCTCCGCTCCTGGGCCCGGTTCTCCTGAACTGCTTGCCATAAGCGAATCAGGCTCCAGGCCCTGGTACTCCCTTTCCGCGGGACTCAGGCGAGATGTCGGCCGGATTCCGCTCTCCTCCGCTCATCCGCTCCGCCGCTCCACCGCTTAAACGTTCTTCTGCTCATCTGCTCCTCCGCTCCTCCGCTCCTGGTCCTGGTACTCCTGAACTGCTGGACATAAGCGAATCAGGTTCCAGGACCTGGTACTCCCTCTCCGCGGGACTCAGGCAAATTGCCGGCCGGGCTTCCGCTCTCCTCAGCTCATCCGCTTATCCGCTCCTCCGCTCCTCCGCTCCTCCGCTCCTCCGCTCCTCCGTTTCTCCGCTCCGGCCCTGGTACTCCTGAACTGCTGGACATAGCGAATCAGGCTCCTGGCCCTGGTACTCCCTCTCCGCGGGACTTAGGCGAATTGTTGGACGGGCTTCCGCTCTCCTCCGCTCCTCCGCTCCTCCGCTCCTCCGCTCTGGGCCCGGTTCTCCTGAACTGCTTGCCATAAGCGAATCAGGCTCCAGGCCCTGGTACTCCCTTTCCGCGGGACTCAGGCGAGATGTCGGCCGGATTCCGCTCTCCTCCGCTCGTCCGCCCCTCCGCTCCACCGCTTAAACGTTCTTCTGCTCATCCGCTCCGCCGCTCCTCCGCTCCTGGCCCTGGTACTCCCCCTAACTGCTGGACATAAGCGAATCAGGCTCCAGGTTCTGGTACTCCCTCTCCGCTGGACTAAGGCGAATTGTCGGCCGGGCTTCCGCTCTCCTCCGCTCCTCCGCTCCTCCGCTCCTCCGCTCCTCCGCTCCTCCGCTCCTCCGCTCCTCCGCTCCTCCGCTCCTCCGCTCCTCCGCTCCTCTGCTCCTCCGCTCTGGGCCCTGGTACTCCTGAACTGCTTGCCATAAGCGAATCAGGCTCCAGGCCCTGGTACTCCCAATCCGCGGGACTCAGGCGAAATGTGGGCCGGGCTTCCGCTCTCCTCCGCACCTCCACTCCTCCACTCATCCGCCCCTCCGCTCCTCCGCTCCTCCGCTCCTCCGCTCCTCCGCTCCTCCGCTCCTCCGCTCCGCCGCTCTGGGCCCTGGTACTCCTGAACTGCTTGCCATAAGCGAATCAGGCTCCAGGCCCTGGTACTCCCAATCCGCGGGACTCAGGCGAAATGTGGGCCGGTCTTCCGCTCTCCTCCCCACCTCCGCTCCTCCACTCATCCGCCCCTCCGCTCCTCCGCACCTCGGCCTGGTACTCCTGAATTGCTGAACATCATTAAATCACGCTTCTGGCCCTGGTACTCCCTTTCCGCGGGACTCAGGCGAATTGTCGGCCGGATTCCGCTCTCCTCCGCTCATCCGCTCCGCCGCTCCACCGCTTAAACGTTCTTCTGCTCATCTGCTCCTCCGCTCCTCCGCTCCTGGCCCTGGTACTCCTGAACTGCTGGACATAAGCGAATCAGGTTCCAGGACCTGGTACTCCCTCTCCGCGGGACTCAGGCAAATTGCCGGCCGGGCTTCCGCTCTCCTCAGCTCATCCGCTCCTCCGCTCCTCCGCTCCTCCGCTCCTCCGTTTCTCCGCTCCGGCCCTGGTACTCCTGAACTGCTGGACATAGCGAATCAGGCTCCTGGCCCTGGTACTCCCTCTCCGCGGGACTTAGGCGAATTGTTGGACGGGCTTCCGCTCTCCTCCGCTCCTCCGCTCCTCCGCTCCTCCGCTCTGGGCCCGGTTCTCCTGAACTGCTTGCCATAAGCGAATCAGGCTCCAGGCCCTGGTACTCCCTTTCCGCGGGACTCAGGCGAGATGTCGGCCGGATTCCGCTCTCCTCCGCTCGTCCGCCCCTCCGCTCCACCGCTTAAACGTTCTTCTGCTCATCCGCTCCTCCGCTCCTCCGCTCCTGGCCCTGGTACTCCCCCTAACTGCTGGACATAAGCGAATCAGGCTCCAGGTTCTGGTACTCCCTCTCCGCTGGACTAAGGCGAATTGTCGGCCGGGCTTCCGCTCTCCTCCGCTCCTCCGCTCCTCCGCTCCTCCGCTCCTCCGCTCCTCCGCTCCTCCGCTCCTCCGCTCCTCCGCTCCTCCGCTCCTCTGCTCCTCCGCTCTGGGCCCTGGTACTCCTGAACTGCTTGCCATAAGCGAATCAGGCTCCAGGCCCTGGTACTCCCAATCCGCGGGACTCAGGCGAAATGTGGGCCGGGCTTCCGCTCTCCTCCGCACCTCCACTCCTCCACTCATCCGCCCCTCCGCTCCTCCGCTCCTCCGCTCCTCCGCTCCTCCGCTCCTCCGCTCCTCCGCTCCGCCGCTCTGGGCCCTGGTACTCCTGAACTGCTTGCCATAAGCGAATCAGGCTCCAGGCCCTGGTACTCCCAATCCGCGGGACTCAGGCGAAATGTGGGCCGGTCTTCCGCTCTCCTCCCCACCTCCGCTCCTCCACTCATCCGCCCCTCCGCTCCTCCGCACCTCGGCCTGGTACTCCTGAATTGCTGAACATCATTAAATCACGCTTCTGGCCCTGGTACTCCCTTTCCGCGGGACTCAGGCGAATTGTCGGCCGGATTCCGCTCTCCTCCGCTCATCCGCTCCTCCGCTCCACCGCTTAAACGTTATTTTGCTCATCCGCTCCTCCGCTCCTCCGCTCCTGGCCCTGGTACTCCTGAACTGCTGGACATAAGCGAATCAGGCTCCAGGACCTGGTACTCCCTCTCCGCGGGACTAAGGCGAATTGCCGACCGGGCTTCCGCTCTCCTCAGCTCATCCGCTTATCCGCTCCTCCGCTCCTCCGCTCCTCCGCTCCTCCGCTCCTCCGCTCCTCTGCTCCTCCGCTCCTCCGCTCCGGCCCTGGTACTCCTGAACTGCTGGACATGGCGAATCAGGCTCCAGGCCCTGGTTCTCCCTCTCCGCGGGACTTAGGCGAATTGTTGGCCGGGCTTCCGCTCTCCTCCGCTCCTCCGCTCCTCCGCTCCTCCGCTCCTCCGCTCCTCCGCTCCTCCGCTCTGGGCCCGGTTCTCCTGAACTGCTTGCCATAAGCGAATCAGGCTCCAGGCCCTGGGACTCCCTTTCCGCGGGACTCAGGCGAGATGTCGGCCGGATTCCACTCTCCTCCGCTCATCCGCTCCTCCGCTCCACCGCTTAAACGTTCTTCTGCTCATCCGCTCCTCCGCTCCTCCGCTCCTGACCCTGGTACTCCTGAACTGCTGGACATAAGCGAATCAGGCTCCAGGCCCTGGTACCCCCTCTCCGCGGGACTCAGGCGAATTGTTGGCCGGGCTTCCGCTCTCCTCCGCTCCTCCGCTCCTCCGCTCCTCCGCTCCTCCGCTCCTCCGCTCCCCCGCTCCTCCGCTCCTCCTCTCTTCCGCTCCGGGCCCTTGAACTCCCGATATGCGGGACTTCGGTGAATTCCGGGCCAGTCTTCTGCTCTTCTGCTCTCCTCCCCCCCTCCGCTTCTTTGCTCCCCCGCTTTGGACCCTGGAAATCCCGAACCGGGCCGGGCTTCTGCTCTCCGCCTCTCCTCTGCTCATCCGCTCCAGGCCCTGGCACTCCCTGTCATCCAGTCATTCGCATGTGCGTGCCCGGAAGTCCGGGAGCTCCACTCAACCGTCCGGGGGATACGGGTAAGGGGTCCTGCTCCCCCCCCCTTGCCGCCTCTGAGAAGAGAAACATCTCCGCTCCTCCGCTCCTCCGCTTCTCAAGTCCTCCGCTCCTCCGCTGCGGAACCAGGTACTACCGATCCGCCAGACTCAGGTGAATTGCGGACAGGGCTTTTGCTGTCCTCCGCTCCTCCGCTTTGGGCCCTGGAACTCCCGAACCGCTGGACATAAGCGAATCACGGTCCGGGCTTCTGCCCTCCTCCGCTCCTCACCTCATCCGCTCCAGGCCCTGGTACTCCCAGTACGCGGGAACCCCCCCCCCACCCACCAAAATAAACTCTCACACACACACACACACACACACACACACACACACACACACACACACACACACAAACACCCATACACACACACACACACACACACACACACACACACACACACACACACACACCTGAACTCATCATAGCTGTGCTAATAGCATTGGCCGAAACGTATCCACAACAAAACAAACATTAGCTCATCCACTCATTCACATATGTGTGTGCCCAGAGGTACGGGAGCTCCAGTCATACGTCCGGGTGATCTATGTCCGGAGAAGGCTCACATTGGCCGGTCTAAGGGGTCCTGCTGCCCCCAAGCTTCCCCGCCTTTGAGAAGAGAAACATAACTCCGCTCCTCCGCTTCTCAACTCCTCTGCTCCTCCGCTATGGGCCCTGGTGCCCCCGATCCTCCGAACTCAGGCGAATAGCGTGACGTGCTTCTGCTCTCCTATAAGCCCCTACACACTTCAAACACGGCTGTTATCAACCTGTTACTGCATTACAATGACACCCATTTGCTTTTGATCTCAGTGTCTGCCACCGTACGGAAAAAGCGGGGGGGACGGGAGACATAAGGGCATTCGTTCTGTATGTAATCAGAAGTTAATAGTGTTAACGGTTCGCGAGAATTTTTTAATGCTAGACAAAAAAGAAAATTAAAAGGAAATAATTAAATAAATAGATAGAAAAATAAAATTAAAAACTAAAAAAAAAAATTGTAAGGGGAATATAACATGTAATTAAGTTGGCCGTTCACAAGGAATCTCAGACATCAAACTGTTTTTAATTGAACATAAATAGTACACACAAATATACAAATGTACAAATAAACATGGCAAGGTAGAACTGAATGTCAATGAAACAACCAGGGATGAGGAAGCAACGGACATAAGGACATTTGTTCTGTATGTAATCAGAAGTTAATAGTGTTAACGGTTTGTGAGAAATTTACAGTGCTAGACAAAAAAAGAAATTAAAAGGAAATAATTAAATCAATAGATAGACAAATAAAAAATTAAAACGAAAAAAAATTGCAAGGGGAATATAACATGTAATTAAGTTTTTTTTTTGTTTTTTGTTTTTTTTTTTTTCAAAAAAAAGGAATCTCAGACATGGGTAACTGTATATTTTTTAGTTTTTGGATTTTTCCATAAGCTTTAAGGATTTTTTTTTATAATTCAAAATCGTTTATGAAGAAATTAAAATTTGGGGAGCATTTTTGCATTCTGTTTTTGTGAATGAAGAACTTGGCCAGGCCTAAAAGAACATTGACACGGAGTTCATCTGTTATGTTGCTTATAAGTAAACCAAATGTGATATCATCTTTTGAGAGGGAAACTGGTGATGATGGAATGAGAATGAGAAAAAATATATGGTCAGTGGTTTCAATGTTGTCTTCACAAAATGTACAAATATTATCTTCAAAAGTAAAGCGTACCCTCAATAATTCCTTAGATGGGTAGATGTCATTCATAATTTAGAAGTGGGTTTCTTTGTGCCTTGGGGGGTATGGGTAGAGTCAGATACATAGTTCGCAGCGTGGCAATCGATTCCTTATCAAATTCATTTCAAATATTATTTTTGTTTTGACGTCCAGGGAACAAGTTTCCTGTGAAACATGTCCTAATAAAGGAGTTGGTGCACTTTCTGTCCGGAATTGAGATTCCCTGGAGTGATAGTCGGGGTAACTGTGGTTGTACGGTTTGGTGCGTCATTATATTTTTGGTCAGGAATACAAATTGTCGAGGCAGTGCGTTTCGTAACTTTATCAACTCTAATATGGGAGGCTTAAATCTGTGTGTAGTACAGAACTGTTCATAGTCTAGACGACTGCCATTGTCATCCATCAAGTCAATTCTTGACCATATACCTTTCTCAAAGCATTCCTTGTAAAACAGAGGTTTGTTGCCATGCAGTACATATCGATTGTTCCAAATTATTGTACTGTGTGGTGAGAAATTGTGTACATATATCATTTTCCAGTATAATAGTATTTGTTTATGGAACTCTGAAAATTGGACAGGAATCTTGTTGATATCCAAGTCAGAGATAAGTAGAAGACTTAGGCTGCCGACTATGTTGAATAAGTAGTTTGGAGTACAATACCAGAAAGAATGATGATGTTTGATCCAGGATTTCAACCAGTTCACCTTCAATGTCCCATTCAGGCAGTCCAACTCTATCACTTTCAGCCCTCCGTCACTTGTTTCTTTCCCCATATGTGATTTTTTTAGATGGTGTGGTCTGTTCCTCCAGATAAAGTTGAAATTTATTTGGTTAATAGATTTTATGAGTTGATTTGGAGCAGCATTGGAATACACTGGGTATATACATCTGGATAAACATTCCATTTTAGTCAAATATATCCGGCCTAATATTGATAAATCTCTTTGGAGCCATATATTCAATTTAGCTTTACTTTGATTCAGTTTAGATTCAATGTTCCTGGACTGATTTAACTTTTGGTCCTTAGATAGGAAAATGCTCAAGTATTTTATTTCTGATTTGATAGGAACATTGCTGATTTCCTTTAGTGGTGAGTCATGCAGCTCAAGAAGTTTGCATTTCTTTAAGTTTAATGACAATCCTGAAGCCTTGTAGAATGTTTTAATTTTTTCAACGCTTATTGGGACTTGATGTTCATTTTTCAAAACTAAGGTTGTGTCATCTGCCAGCAGGCTAATAACAATTTCTGTCCCCGACATTATTTCTGTCCCACACATACACACACACACACACACACACATACACACACACACACACACACACACACACACACACACACACACACACACACACACACACTCACACACTCACACACACCTTAATTCCACTCTTTTATATACGCATGTCTGGAGTTCCGGGAGCTCGTTCTCAACGTTCTGGGGATAATCATAGCTGTGCTGATAGCATTAGCCGAAACGCCCCCCCCCCCCACCACCACCACCACCACCCCACACACATTAGCTCCTCCATTCATTCACATGTACACGCCGGCTGCTCCGGGAGCTCCACGCCGACGTTTCGGTGATCGATGTCCGGAGAAGGTGCACCATTGCCGGTCTGCGGTGTCCTGTAGACCCCCCCCCCCATACACACATGCAATACGCCTTGAAACGCATCGCTCGCACCGACGCGGGGAATCCTTTTCCCTACTTCCACAACAACGGCGAGAATCGCGTTGCGTCGGCCGCCGTGAGGAAGGGGGGGGGGCGGCATTAAGGGGGGGGGGGGGGAGAGACATGGAGATTTTCTCAGCCTCTCATTCTTTTTTTTTTTTTTTTGAATTGAGCATAAATAGTACACACAACTATACAAATGTACAAATAAACATGGCAAGGTAGAACTGAATGTGAATGAAACAACCAGGCATGAGGAAGCAAAGGACATAAGGACATTCGTTCTGTATGGAATCAGAAGTTAATAGTGTTAACGGTTTGTGAGAAATTTACAATGCTAGACAAAAAAAGAAATTAAAATGAAATAATTAAATCAATAGATAGACTAATAAAAAATTAAAACGAAAAAAAGATTGCAAGGGGAGTACAACATGTAATTAAGTTGGCGACTCACAAGGAATCTCAGATATCAAACTGTATATTTTTTGTTGATTATATATAAACATATACAAAACAAACATATATTGTTTGTTGTTGTTTATTTTTGGGATATGTTGAGGAATATTTGTTGGAAAGGAGTCACAATCGCTTTTTGACAATGTCGAAGTGTATAGGTGGCGATAGAATTTAAAGATTTCTGTGGAAATTATAGCCTCATCCGTAATTTCCTTGTTATTAAGACGGTCTTCCGCTTTGCTCCGCTCCTCCGCTCCTCCGCTCCTCCGCTGCGGAACCAGGTACTACCGATCCGCCAGACTCAGGTGAATTGCGGACAGGGCTTTTGCTGTCCTCCGCTTCTCCGCTTTGGGCCCTGGAACTCCCGAACCGCTGAACATAAGCGAATCACGGTCCGGGCTTCTGCCCTCCTCCGCTCCTCACCTCATCCGCTCCAGGCCCTGGTACTCCCTGTCCGCGGGAACACCCCCCCCCCCCACCCACCAAAACAAACTCTCACACGCAGATAAACACACACACACACACACACACACACACACACACACACACACACACACACACACACAGACAAACACACAAACACACACACACACACCTGAACTCATCATAGCTGTGCTAATAGCATTGGCCAAAACGTATCCACAACAAAACAAACATTAGCTCATCCACTCATTCACATATGTGTGTGCCTAGAGGTACGGGAGCTCCAGTCATACGTCCGGGTGATCTATGTCCGAAGAAGGCTCACATTGGCCGGTCTAAGGGGTTCTTCTGCCCCCAAGCTTCCCCGCCTCTGAGAGGAGAAAAATTACCTCCGCTTCTCAGCTCCACCGCTCCTCCTGTATGGGCTCTGGTACTCCCCCCCCCCACCTAAACAAACTCTCACACATACACACACAAACACACTCACACACACACAAAAACACACAAACACACACACACACACACACACATACACACACCTTAACTCATCATAGCTGTGCTAATAGCATTAGCCGAAACGCATCCACAACCAAACAAACATTAGCTCATCCACTCATTCACATGTGTGTGCCCAATGGTCCGAGAGCTCCAATCATACGTCCGGGGGATCTATGTCCGGAGTATGCTCACATTAGCCAGTCTAAGGGGTTCTTCTGCCCCCAAACTTCCCCGCCTCTGAGAGGAGAAACATTACCTCCGCTCCTCCGCTTCTCAGCTCCATCGCTCCTCCGCTTTGGGCCCTGGAATTCCCGAACCGCTGGACATAAGCGAATCACGGGCCAGGCTTCTGCCCTCCTCCGCTCCTCAGCTCATCCGCTCGAGGCCCCGGTACTCCCTGTCCGCGACCCCCCCCCACCTAAACAAATTCACACTCACACACACGCACACACACACACACACAGACACACACACACACACACACACACAAACACACCTTAACTCATCATAGCTGTGCTAATAGCATTAGCCGAAACGCATCCACAACCAAACTGTTGCGTTTAAGTTCGCAGCTTCTTCGTTTTCCATGTTTCGGAAGGAATTCACAAGTTTGCCTTGTTTGAATCGTCTTTTATTTTCTTCTTCACAGCTCCGGGAATCAACATCGGTTAGCCATGGGACATGTACAGTACAGAGTGAGGGAAAAATTCCCGCCAGCACCGCTATACCAAAAAAAAAAACACTGACGTAGAAGTTAACGTCAAGTTAGCTGAACAGTCGCGAAAAACTAAAACAAGTCCCAAACCTTGTCATAAAGTGCCATGCATTTCCTGAGAGTAGATACAAATACAACATATGTATACTAGAATGTAAACTCAAATAAAACTAATGAGATCACCTATTTCAACACCCCCTCTTGATCTCAACATCCAAAAAAAAACTTTGGACATTTTAATTTCCAAAGAACCACTTTTTGAATTTTTCTATTGTTACCTTTGTCATGAGTTTGTCAAGATGTCTGCCAACATGTCCTCTGATGGACAATAGATAAGATTTATTTAACCCTCACTGAGTGCTTCACGAATGAAATGATATTTTACATCAATGTGTTTTGACCTTTGTCTGTTTACAGGATTCTTACTCAGTGCGATGGCCCCCTGATTGTCTCCGTAGATTGTTGTGCAACTGTACATTTTGTTGTCCATACCGTTTAACAGTTGAGACAGGTACATGTTTTCTTGTGCGGTGGTGGCTCGGCCGATGTATTCAGCCTCACATGTTGACAGGGCCACTGTGGGCTGTTTCCTTGACTTCCATGCAATGGCTGGGCCTTGTTTTGTTAAACTGAAACAGTAGCCTGTAGTGCTACGTCTGTCTTCTACAGATGATGCCCAGTCTGAATCACTGTAAGCTATCAGGTTCAAATCCTCCTTATTTGTCTTGAAACTTAGTTCATAATCAGCTGTCCCCTTCAAAAACCTCAGAACATGTTTTGGAGCTACTACATTTTTTACTTTTGCCATTGCCAGATTCTGTGATAGTTTGCTCACTATCCAGCTGATATCAGGTCTGGTGCAAGTCATGGCATAAATAAGACTGCCTACAATCTCACGATATTCTTTGGGGTCGACAGGTTCACTTTGCTCATTTTCATCAGCTACAGGGATGCCCTCTAATTTTTGCTCACTTGGAGTAGATCTTGCTTTACATTCTGACATTCCAAATCTCTCTAGCATTTTTAGGATGTACTTTGTCTGGTTCATTTTGATTTCATCCCCCTTTTGTTCAAATTGTATGCCCAAAAAATATGATAGTTTCCCCAGGTCTTTCATGTTGAACTTGAATTTCATGTTCTGTTTAAATGTGCTGAGTGCATCATTGCTGCTTGCTGCAATAATTAAATCATCTACCCAAATTATTACAATGATTGTGTCACCATTTTCTGTCTGTTTTCTGTACACACAGTGGTCAGAGAGATTTCTCACAAAGTTGTCCTGTTCTAAATGGTCATTAAGGAGTTCATACCAGTTTCTTCCTGATTGTTTCAGGCCATAAAGAGATTTCTTTAATCTATACACTAGTTTCTCTCCTGTTTCTGACATCATTTCAAACCCTTCTGGTTGTTCCAAGAAAATCTCCTCATGTATAGGAGCATGTAAATATGCCGTCTTAACATCCATTTGATGGACAATGAGGTTATTTTGTACGGCTATCTGCATTAGTGCCCGCACTGATGTAATGTTAGCTGTCGGTGCAAAAGTTCCATAGTAGTCTATGGCTTCTGTTTGATTGTAACCCTTAGCTACATATCTGGCCTTAAATATTTGTCCTCCTTCAGCATTTTCTTTAAGGGCAAATGCCCATTTTCCTCCAATTACTTTTCTCCCTTCAGGTAAAGTTGTCAGTTCAAATGTGTCATTCTATTTAATCGAGTCAATCTCTTCCCTCATGGCACAATTCCACCCGGGTGCCAGTGGTGACTTCAGTGCTTCACTATAATTCTGTGGGACTCCGCACACAGTCCTGTAACAGTAATCAATAGTTGTATGATTTTTATCATTGTTAATATAGTCTGTCTGATCATCCTCTAAATACCTTGGAACGACCCTTTTTCGTCTAGGATAGCGACTGGTTTGATTATATCTGGGTTTTATGTCTGACCTCGTCTCTTTTTCATTTTGGACATTTTCTGCTGTTTCTTCGTCATGTGACACATCTGCGTTAGTACTCTCATCCTCATTTTGTATATGGTTGTCTGTTTTATTTTCACTTTGTGACACAGCAATACTGGTTTCATCTGTAGATTCTGTGCCTTCATATCCCTGGATTTCTGTCTCATAATCATCAGTTTGTGTTTGTTGTTCAATTCTTCCCTTTTTGATCAATTTCACCAGTCTCTGTTTTGACACTTTTTCTGTAAGTGGATTATAGACCAGGTATGAAGGGCTTTTCTTACTGTATCCCACAAATATTCCTCTTTCACATCTGGGATCTAATTTCTTAGTGTCATGTTTGTATGCAGAACACTCAGTTCCGAATATCCACATTTTTGAGAGATTTGGCTTTCTCCCTGTTAACATGAAGTATGGGGTATTTTCGAGTCTGTCATTGTAACATCTATTTCGAATATGGGCAGCGGTCTGGACAGCATAAGGCCACAAAACCTTTGGTAATCCTTTTTCTATTAGCATACACCTTGCCATTTCAAAAAGGGTCCTCCATTATCTTTCTGCTGTCCCATTTTGATGGGGAGAGTATGGGGATGATGTTTCATGTCTTATGCCTTTCTCCCTTAGAAGAGATTGAAAAGCATTTCCTGTGAATTCAGTCCCGTTGTCTGACCTGATACATTTGACACGACCATACGCTGCACTGTCAGCAAGGAACTTCTCTGTTGCTAATGTAGCTTCACTCTTGTATTTGAGAAAATATACAAATACTGCCCCTGAATAATCATCTGTGAATGAAATTACATACTTATGCCCTTCTTGACCAGCTGGTTCAATCGGGCCTGTTAAGTCAGCGTGTACCATTTTTAGGGGTGCATCAGCTTTTGCATCAGCTTGCCTGTTTCTGCTATTTGTGAATTTTCCCTCTGTGCATACGTTACAGTCTACCTTGGTCTGACCTGTAATCTTCATACCCTCGACTAAGTTTGGTCATTTTAATACATCTTTTACATTGCGGTGTCTCATAATCTCATGCCATGTTTTGACATCACAAGTTCAGTTTACTTTATCCCTGGACATCATGTCATTTACTGTATCATCATAAAGTTGTTGATAATTTACCGTTCTTATGTAGTAGAGTCTGTCACATTCCTCAATGCTGAAAATTGTTCCTTCTTTGGTTATGAATCTGTTCTCTCCTTCTTTGAATATCACGCTGGCTCCATCAGCTGTGGCTGCCTTCACCGATATGAAGTCCTGAGGATATGATGGGATGAATAAGGCTCCCCTTAAGGTTACCAGGACAGGTTTTCCTTCAATGTCCTGGAGTAACACTTCTGCATCACCTCTTTTTAGTGCCACTTTGTTTCTTCTGGTCCCGTCTGCTAGCTCCATGTAATGTTTGTTTGGGTTGAAAAACTCATCAAATCTTGTGAATTTGTCTTCTTGTGTTATGATGTGTGATGTAGCGCCACAGTCTACCATCAGTCCATTTTTTCTGATATTTTCCGGAGGGACTTTTTGACTGACCTTGAATACAAAAGTTTGCTCATCTTCCTTATCTTTGTCTTGGATGTCTGTGTTTTGTTTGACCGAGTCTTCTTTGGGCTTGGATTTTCTTCTGCATGTCTCATCGGTGTGGGTTGCGCTTCTGTGATAGCTGCACCATTTTGGCCCTGATTTTTGGTGACAAGCTTTTGACATATGGCCACGGTTTCCACATCCATAGCAGATCACGGTTGACATGTCCACTTTCATGACATTGTCTGATTTGGTTTTGCTGTCAAACTTTTCAGTCTCTTCATAACTTCTTAGTTTACTCTTGAACTGAATAAACGTCATTTCTTAACTGCTCTGAGTTACATGAATGACGAAGGGCTTGTATGGTTCTGGAAGCCCTTTCATAACCATAGCGATCATCAGCTCATCACTTATCACCTGTTTTGTGTTTCTCGGAGCGGTGACTGCCTTTTCTGCTCTGATAATGTAATCTGTTATTGTTTCGTCGGGTTCCTTCTTGAGTGAGCATAGTTCGCTGTACAGGGAAATAATTCTGGGCTTACCCTGGCTGGCAGAATGATCCCGTAATATTTTCAAAGCTTTTCGACCGTCATCTGCGGCTTCCCTCATTACCAATGATAGACTTTTATCATCGAGGAACTGGATAAGCTCAGCGTAGCATTCTGCATTTTTACCTGGGTCGGGCTCAACAGTTGAAAGAATTGTCTCTTTCAAACCTTCAAGTCGCATGTGTCCCAGAAACTTTACTTCCCAAAGCTCGTAGTTGTTTTCGTCTCCATCGGCAACCAAACGTTGCCATCTTCCTCCTTTTGTTCGTAGCCTGGGCCCATAACCTGTTGCGTTTAAGTTTGCAGCTTCTTCGTTTTCCATGTTTCGGAAGGAATTCACAAGTTTGCCTTGTTTGAATCGTCTTTTATTTTCTTCTTCACAGCTCCGGGAATCAACATCGGTTAGCCATGGGACATGTACAGTACAGAGTGAGGGAAAATTCCCGCCAGCAGCGCTATACCAAAAAAGAAAACACTGACGTAGAAGTTAACGTCAAGTTAGCTGAACAGTCGCGAAAAACTAAAACAAGTCCCAAACCTTGTCATAAAGTGCCATACATTTCCTGAGAGTAGATACAAATACCACATATGTATACTAGAATGTAAACTCAAATAAAACTAATGAGATCACCTATCTCAAATCAAAGAAAACATTAGCTCATCCACTCATGCACATGTGTGTGCCCAATGGTCCGGGAGCTCGAATCATCCGTCCGGGGGACCTATGTCCTAGAGAAGGCTCACATTGGCCAGTCTAAGGCGCCCTGCTGCCCCCAAACTTCCCCTCCTCTGCGTTTGAGAAGAGAAACATTACCATCGCTCCTCCGCTCCTCTGCTTCTCCGCTTCACCGTTCCTCTGCTATGGGCCTTGTTAACCCTAACCCTAACCCTAACCCTAACCCTAACCCTAACCCCCTGTCCACGCCCCCCCCCCACCTAAACAAACTGTCACACACATATACACAAACGCACACACACACACACAAACACACACACACACACACACACAAGAACACACAAACACACAAAAACACACACACACACACACCTTAAGTCATCATAGCTGTGCTGATAGCATTAGCCGAAACGCATCCACAACCAAACAAACATTAGCTCATCCACTCATTCACATGTATGTGCCCAGAGGTCTGGGAGCTCCGGGCATACGTCCGGGGCATCTATGTTCGGAGAAGGCACACATTGGCCGGTCTAAGGGATCTGCTGCCCCCAAGCTTCCCCGCCTCTGAGAGGAGAAACTATACCTCCGCTACTCCGCTCCTCCGCTCCTCCGCTTCTCAGCTCCACCACTCCTCCACTTTGGGCCCTGGAATTCCCGAACCGCTGGACATAAGCGAATCAAGGCCGGGCATCTGCCCTCCTCCGCTCCTCAGCTCATCTGCTCGAGGCCCTGGTACACCCTGTCCGCGACCCCCCCCCCACCTAAACAAACTCACACACACACACACACACACACACACACACACACACACACACACACACAGACACCTTAACTCATCTTAGCTGTGCTAGTAGCATTAGCCGAAACGCATCCACAACCAAACAAACATTAGCTCATCCACTCATTCACATGTGTGTGCCCAATGGTCCGGCAGCTCCAATCATACGACCGGGGGATCTATGTCCGGAGAATGCTCCCATTAGCCCGTCTAAGAGGTTCTTCTGCCCCCAAGCTTCCCCGCCTCTGAGAGAAGAAACATTACCTCCGCTCCTCTGCTCCTCCGCTTCTCAGCTCCACCGCTCCTCCGCTATGGGCCCTGGTACTCCCCCCCCCCCACCTAAACAAACTCTCACACAAAATCACTCACACACACACAAAAACACACAAACAGTCACACACACACATACACACACACCTTAATTCATCATAGCTGTGCAAATAGCATTAGCCGAAACGCATCAACAACCAAACAAACATTAGCTCATCCACTCATTCACATGTGTGTGCCCAGGTACTCCCTGTCCGCGACCCCCCCCCCACCAAAAGAAACTATCACACACATACACAAAGACACTCACACACACACACACACAGACACACATACACACCTTAAGTCATCATAGCTGTGCTAAAAGCATTAACCGAAACGCATCCACAACCACACAAACATTAGCTTATCCACTCATTCACATGTATGTGACCAGAGGTCTGGGAGCTCCGGTCATACGTCTGGGGGAGTTATCTCCAGAGAAGGCTCACATTAGGCCGTTTAAGGGGTTCTTCTGCCCCCAAGCTTCCCCGCCTCTGAGAGAAGAAACATTACCTCCGCTCCTCTGCTCCTCCGCTTCTCAGCTCCACCGCTCCTCCGCTATTGGCCCTGGTACCCCCCCCCCCCACCTAAACACACTCACACACACACAAAAACACACAAACACACACAAAGACACTCACACACACACACACACACACACACACACACAAACGCACCTTAACTCATCATAGCTGTGCTAATAGCATTAGCCGAAACGCATCCACAACCAAACAAACATTAGCTCATCCACTCATTCACATGTGTGTGCCCAGTGGTCCGGGAGCTCCAATCATACGTTCGGGGGATCTATGTCCGGAGAATGCTCACATTCGCCCGTCTAAGGGGTTCTGCTGCCCCCAAAATGCTCCGCCTCTGAGAGAAGAAACATTACCACCGCTCCTCTGCTCCTCCGCTTCTCAGCTCCACCGCTCCTCCGCTATGGGCCCTGGTACTCCCCCCCCCACCCCCCCCCTACCTAAACAAACTCTCACACAAAATCACTCACACACACACAAAAACACACAAACACACAAACACACATACAAACACACCTTAACTCATCATAGCTGTGCTAATAGCATAAGCCGAAACGCATCCACAACCAAACAAACATTCGCTCATCCACTCATTCACATGTGTGTGCCCAATGGTACTCCCTGTCCGCGACCCCCCCCCCACCAAAAGAGCCTCTCACACACACACACACAAACAAAGACACTCACACACACACAGACACAGCCATACACACACCTTAAGTCTTCATAGCTGTGCTAATAGCTTTAGCCGAAACGCATCCACAACCAAACAAACATTAGCTCATCCACTCATTCACATGTGTGCGCTCTGGTACTCCGTGTCCGCCCCCTCCCCCCACCACCACCAAAACAAACTATCACACACATACACAAAAACACTCACACACACACACACACTGACACACATACACACATTAAGTCAGCATAGCTGTGCTAATACCATTAGCCGAAACGCATCCACAACCAAACAAACATTAGCTCATCTACTCATTCACATGTATGTGCCCAGAGGTCTGGGAGCTCCGGTCATACGTCTGGGGGAACTATATCCAGAGAAGAC
>NW_028234063.1:0-20000 GCF_037954325.1 Fistularia commersonii | reverse complement strand
CCACCAAAAGAGCCTTTCACACACACACACACACACACACACACACAAAGACACTCACACACACACAGACACACACATACACACATTAAGTCATCATAGCTGTGCTAATAGCATTAGCCGAAATGCATCCACAACCAAACAAACATTAGCTCATCCAGTCATTCACATGTGTGTGCCCAATGGTCCGCTTCTCCGCTCCTCTGCTCCTCCGCTCCTCCGCAACCGCCAGACATAAGCGAATCAGGCTCCAGGCCCTGGTACTCCCAATCCGCGGGACTTACGCGATTTGTCGGCCGGGCTTCCGCTCACCTCCGCTCCTCCGCTCCACCGCTCATCCGCTCCGGTCCCTAGTACTCCTGAACTGCTGCACATCATTAAATCACGCTACAGGCCCTGGTACTCCCTGTCTCAGGGATTTAGGCATATTGTGGTCCATCATTCCGCTCTTCTCCGCTCCTCCGCTCCTCCGCTCCTCCGCTCCTCCGCTCCACCGCTCCACCGCTCCACCGCTTCTCCGTTCTTCCGCTCATCCGCTCCGTGCCGTAGTAGTCCAGAACTGCTGGACATAAGCGAATCAGGCTCTTGGCCCTGGTACTCCCTCCACGCGGGACTTGGGCAAATTGTCGGCCGGGATTCCGCTCTCCTCCGCTCCTCCGCTCCTCCACTCCTCCGCTCCTCCGCTCCTCCGCTCCTCCGCTCCACCGCTTCTCCGTTCTTCCGCTCATCCGCTCCGCCACTCATCCGCTCCGTGCCCTAGTAGTCCAGAAATGCTGGACATAAGCGAATCATGCTCTTGGCCCTGGTACTCCCTCTACGCGGGACTTGGGCAAATTGTCGGCCGGGATTCCGCTCTCATGCGCTCCTCCGCTCCTCCGCTCCTGGCCCTGGTACTCCTGAACTGCTGGACATAAGCGAATCAGGCTCCAGGCCCTGGTACTCCCAATCCGCGGGACTTAGGCTAATTGTCGGCCGGGCTTCCGCTCACCTCCGCTCCTCCGCGGGACTCAAGGCGAATTGTTGGCCGGGCTTCAGCTCTCCTCCGCTCCTCCGCTCCACCGCTTCTCCCGCTCCTCCGCTCCTCCGCTCCTGGCCCTGGTACTCCTGAACTGCTGGACATAAGCGAATCAGGCTCCAGGCCCTGGTACTCCCAATCCGCGGGACTTAGGCGAATTGTTGGCCGGGCTTCAGCTCTCCTCCGCTCCTCCGCTCCACCGCTTCTCCCGCTCCTCTGCTCCTCCGCTCCTGGCCCTGGTACTCCTGAACTGCTGGACATAAGCGAATCAGGCTCCAGGCCCTGGTACTCCCAATCCGCGGGACTTAGGCGAATTGTTGGCCGGGCTTCAGCTCTCCTCCGCTCCTCCGCTCCACCGCTTCTCCCGCTCCTCCGCTCCTCCGCTCCTGGCCCTGGTACTCCTGAACTGCTGGACATAAGCGAATCAGGCTCCAGGCCCTGGTACTCCCAATCCGCGGGACTTAGGCGAATTGTTGGCCGGGCTTCAGCTCTCCTCCGCTCCTCCGCTCCACCGCTCCACCGCTTCTCCCGCTCCTCCGCTCCTCCGCTCCTGGCCCTGGTACTCCTGAACTGCTGGACATAAGCGAATCAGGCTCCAGGCCCTGGTACTCCCAATCCGCGGGATTTAGGCGAATTGTTGGCCGGGCTTCAGCTCTCCTCCGCTCCTCCGCTCCACCGCTTCTCCGGCTCCTCCGCTCCTCCGCTCCTGGCCCTGGTACTCCTGAACTGCTGGACATAAGCGAATCAGGCTCCAGGCCCTGGTACTCCCAATCCGCGGGACTTAGGCGAATTGTTGGCCGGGCTTCAGCTCTCCTCCGCTCCTCCGCTCCACCGCTCCACCGCTTCTCCCGCTCCTCCGCTCCTCCGCTCCTGGCCCTGGTACTCCTGAACTGCTGAACATAAGCGAATCAGGCTCCAGGCCCTGGTACTCCCAATCCGCGGGATTTAGGCGAATTGTTGGCCGGGCTTCAGCTCTCCTCCGCTCCTCCGCTCCACCGCTTCTCCCGCTCCTCCGCTCCTCCGCTCCTGGCCCTGGTACTCCTGAACTGCTGGACATAAGCGAATCAGGCTCCAGGCCCTGGTACTCCCAATCCGCGGGACTTAGGCGAATTGTTGGCCGGGCTTCAGCTCTCCTCCGCTCCTCCGCTCCACCGCTTCTCCCGCTCCTCCGCTCCTCCGCTCCTGGCCCTGGTACTCCTGAACTGCTGGATAAGCAAATCAGGCTCCAGGCCCTGGTACTCCCAATCCGCGGGACTTAGGCGAATTGTTGGCCGGGCTTTAGCTCTCCTCCGCTCCTCCGCTCCACCGCTTCTCCCGCTCCTCCGCTCCTGGCCCTGGTACTCCTGAACTGCTGGACATAAGCGAATCAGGCTCCAGGCCCTGGTACTCCCAATCCGCGGGACTTAGGCGAATTGTTGGCCGGGCTTCAGCTCTCCTCCGCTCCTCCGCTCCACCGCTTCTCCCGCTCCTCCGCTCCTCCGCTCCTGGCCCTGGTACTCCTGAACTGCTGGACATAAGCGAATCAGGCTCCAGGCCCTGGTACTCCCAATCCGCGGGACTTAGGCGAATTGTTGGCCGGGCTTCAGCTCTCCTCCGCTCCTCCGCTCCACCGCTCCACCGCTTCTCCCGCTCCTCCGCTCCTCCGCTCCTGGCCCTGGTACTCCTGAACTGCTGGACATAAGCGAATCAGGCTCCAGGCCCTGGTACTCCCAATCCGCGGGATTTAGGCGAATTGTTGGCCGGGCTTCAGCTCTCCTCCGCTCCTCCGCTCCACCGCTTCTCCCGCTCCTCCGCTCCTCCGCTCCTGGCCCTGGTACTCCTGAACTGCTGGACATAAGCGAATCATGCTCCAGGCCCTGGTACTCCCAATCCGCGGGACTTAGGCGAATTGTTGGCCGGGCTTCAGCTCTCCTCCGCTCCTCCGCTCCACCGCTTCTCCCGCTCCTCCGCTCCTCCGCTCCTGGCCCTGGTACTCCTGAACTGCTGGACATAAGCGAATCAGGCTCCAGGCCCTGGTACTCCCAATCCGCGGGACTTAGGCGAATTGTTGGCCGGGCTTCAGCTCTCCTCCGCTCCTCCGCTCCACCGCTTCTCCCGCTCCTCCGCTCCTCCGCTCCTCCGCTCCTGGCCCTGGTACTCCTGAACTGCTGGACATAAGCGAATCAGGCTCCAGGCCCTGGTACTCCCAATCCGCGGGACTTAGGCGAATTGTTGGCCGGGCTTCAGCTCTCCTCCGCTCCTCCGCTCCTCCGCTCCTGGCCCTGGTACTCCTGAACTGCTGGACATAAGCGAATCAGGCTCCAGGCCCTGGTACTCCCAATCCGCGGGACTTAGGCGAATTGTTGGCCGGGCTTCAGCTCTCCTCCGCTCCTCCGCTCCACCGCTTCTCCCGCTCCTCCGCTCCTCCGCTCCTGGCCCTGGTACTCCTGAACTGCTGGACATAAGCGAATCAGGCTCCAGGCCCTGGTACTCCCAATCCGCGGGACTTAGGCGAATTGTTGGCCGGGCTTCAGCTCTCCTCCGCTCCTCCGCTCCACCGCTCCACCGCTTCTCCCGCTCCTCCGCTCCTCCGCTCCTGGCCCTGGTACTCCTGAACTGCTGGACATAAGCGAATCAGGCTCCAGGCCCTGGTACTCCCAATCCGCGGGATTTAGAAGAATTGTTGGCCGGGCTTCAGCTCTCCTCCGCTCCTCCGCTCCACCGCTTCTCCCGCTCCTCCGTTCCTCCACTCCGGGCCCTGGTACTCCTGAACTGCTAGACATGAGCGAATCAGGCTCCAGGCCCTGGTACTCCCTTTCCGCTGGACTCAGGCGAATTGTCGGCCGGGCTTCCGCTCTCCTCCCCTTCTCCTCTCATCCACTCCTCCGCTCCTCCGCTCCACTGCTTAAACATTCTTCTGCTCATCCGCTCCTCTGCTCCTCCGCTCCGGGCCCTGGTACTCCTGAACTGCTGGACATCATTAAATCACGCTTCTGGCCCTGGTACTCCCTTTCCAAGGGGACTCAGGCGAATTGTCGGCCGGATTCAGCTCTCCTCCGGTCCTCCGGTCCTCCGGTCCTCCGGTCCTCCGGTCCTCCGGTACTCCGCTCCTCCGCTCCTCCGCTCCTCCGCTCCTCCACTCCTCCGCTCCTCCGTTCCGGCCCTGGTACTCCTGAACTGCTGGACATAAGCGAATCAGGCTCCAGGCCCTGGTACTCCCTCTCCGCGGGGCTTAGGCGAAATGTCGGCCGGGCTTCCGCTCTCCTCCGCCTCTCCTCTCATCCGCTCCTCCGCTCCTCCGCTCCGGGCCCTGGTACTCCTGAACTGCTAGACATAAGCGAATCAGGCTCCAGGCCCTGGTATTCCCTTTCCGCTGGACTCAGGCGAATTTTCGGCAAGGCTTCCGCTCTCCTCCGCTTCTCCTCTCATCCACTCCTCCGCACCTCAACTCCAGGCCCTGGTACTCCTGAAATGCAGGACATAAGCGAATCACGTTCCTAGCCCTGGTACTCCCTCTCCGCGGGACTTAGGCAAATATTCGGCCGGGCTTCCGCTCTCCTCCCCTCCTCCGCTCCTCCGCTCCTCCGCTCCGGCCCTGGTACTCCTGAACTGCTGGACATCATTAAATCACGCTTCTGGCCCTGGTACTCCCTTTCCGCGGGACTCAGGCGAATTGTCGGCCGGATTCAGCTCTACTCCGGTCCTCCGGTCCTCCGGTCCTCCGCTCCTCCGCTCCTCCGGTCCTCCGCTCCTCCGCTCCTCCGCTCCTCCGCTCCGGGCACTGGTACTCCTGAACTGCTAGACATGAGCGAATCAGGCTCCAGGCCCTGGTACTCCCTTTCCGCTGGACTCAGGCGAATTGTCGGCCGGGCTTCCGCTCTCCTCCGCTTCTCCTCTCATCCGCTCCTCCGCTCCTCCGCTCCGGGCCCTGGTACTCCTGAACTTCTAGACATAAGCGAATCAGGCTCCAGGCCCTGGTACGCCCTTTCCGCGGGACTTAGGCGAATATTCGGCCGTGCAACCGCTCACCTCCGTTCCTCCGCTCATCCGCTCCTCCGCTCCTCCGCTCAGGGCCCTGGTACTCCTGAACTGCTAGACATAAGCGAATCAGGCTCCAGGCCCTGGTACTCCCTTTCCACGGGACTTCGGCAAATATTCGGCCGGGCTTCCGCTCTCCTCCGCTCCTCCGCTCCTCCGCTCCGGCCCTGGTACTCCTGGACTGCTGGACATATGCGAATCAGGCTCCAGGCCCTGGTACTCCCTCTCCGCAGGAGTTAGGCGAAATGTGGGCCGGGCTTCCTCTCTCCTCCGCTCGTCCGCTCATCCACTCATCCGCCCCTCCGCTCCTCCGCTCCTCCGCACCTTACCCTTGTACTCCTGAATTGCTGAACATCATTAAATGACGCTTCAGGCCCTGGTACTCCCTCTCCGCGGGACTCAGGTGAATTGCCGGCCGGGCTTCCGCTCTCCTCAGCTCATCCGCTCATCCGCTCCTCCGCTCCTCCGCTCCTCCGTTCCTCCGCTCCGGGCCCTGGTACTCCTGAACTGCTAGACATGAGCGAATCAGGCTCCAGGCCCTGGTACTCCCTTTCCGCTGGACTCAGGCGAATTGTCGGCCGGGCTTCCGCTCTCCTCCGCTTCTCCTCTCATCCACTCCTCCGCTCCTCCGCTCCACTGCTTAAACGTTCTTCTGCTCATCCGCTCCTCTGCTCCTCCGCTCCGGGCCCTGGTACTCCTGAACTGCCAGACATAAGCGAATCAGGCTCCAGGCCCTGGTACTCCCTTTCCGCTGGACTCAGGCGAATTGTCGGCCGGGCTTCCCCTCTCCTCCGCTCTGGCCCTGGTACTCCTTGACTGCTGGACTCAGGCGAATTGTCGGCTGGATTCAGCTCTCCTCCGGTCCTCCGGTCCTCCGGTCCTCCGGTACTCCGCTCCTCCGCTCCTCCGTTCCGGCCCTGGTACTCCTGAACTGCTGGACATAAGCGAATCAGGCTCCTGGCCCTGGTACTCCCTTTCCGCGGGGCTTAGGCGAATTTTCGGCCGGGCTTCCGCTCTCCTCCGCTCCTCCGCTCCTCCGCTCCTCCGCTCCTCCGCTCCTCCGCTCCTCCGCTCCGGCCCTTGTACTCCTTAACTGCTGGACATCATTAACTCACGCTACTGGCCCTGGTACTCCCTTTCCGCGGGACTCAGGCGAATTGTCGGCCGGATTCAGCTCTCCTCCGGTCCTCCGGTCCTCCGGTCCTCCGGTCCTCCGCTCCTCCGCTCCTCCGCTCCTCCGTTCCGGCCCTGGTACTCCTGAACTGCTGGACATAAGCGGATCAGGCTCCAGGCCCTGGTACTCCCTCTCCGCGGGACTTCGACGAATTGTTGGCCGGGCTTCCGCTCTCCTCCGCTTCTCCTCTCATCCGCTCCTCCGCTCCTCCGCTCCGGGCCCTGGTACTCCTGAACTGCTAGACATAAGCGAATCAGGCTCCAGGCCCTGGTACTCCCTTTCCGCGGGACTTAGGCGAATATTCGGCCGGGCAACCGCTCACCTCCGTTCCTCCGCTCATCCGCTCCTCTGCTCCTCCACTCCTCCGCTCAGGGCCCTGGTACTCCTGAACTGCTTGCCATAAGCGAATCAGGCTCCAGGTCCTGGTACTCCCAATCCGCGGGACTCAGGCGAAATGTGGTTCGGGTTTCCGCTCTCCTCCGCTCCTCCGCCTCTCCTCTCATCCGCTCCTCCGCTCCTCCGCTCCGGGCCCTGGTACTCCTGAACTGCTAGACATAAGCGAATCAGGCTCCAGGCCCTGGTATTCCCTTTCCGCTGGACTCAGGCGAATTGTCGGCCGGGCTTCCGCTCTCCTCCGCTTCTCCTCTCATCCACTCCTCCGCTCCTCCGCTCCACTGCTTAAACGTTCTTCTGCTCATCCGCTCCTCTGCTCCTCCGCTCCGGGCCCTGGTACTCCTGAACTGCCAGACATAAGCGAATCAGGCTCCAGGCCCTGGTACTCCCTTTCCGCTGGACTCAGGCGAATTGTCGGCCGGGCTTCCCCTCTCCTCCGCTCTGGCCCTGGTACTCCTGAACTGCTGGACATCATTAAATCACGCTTCTGGCCCAGGTACTCCCTTTCCGCTGGACTCAGGCGAATTGTCGGCTTGATTCAGCTCTCCTCCGGTCCTCCGGTCCTCCGGTCCTCCGGTCCTCCGCTCCTCCGCTCCTCCGTTCCGGCCCTGGTACTCCTGAACTGCTGGACATAAGCGAATCAGGCTCCTGGCCCTGGTACTCCCTTTCCGCGGGGCTTAGGCGAATTTTCGGCCGGGCTTCCGCTCTCCTCCGCTCCTCCGCTCCTCCGCTCCGGCCCTGGTACTCCTGAACTGCTGCACATCATAAAATCACGCTTCTGGCCCTGGTGCTCCCTTTCCGCGGGACTTAGGCAAATATTCGGCCGGGCTTCCGCTCTCCTCCGCTCCTCCGCTCCTCCGCTCCTCCGCTCCTCCGCTCCGGCCCTTGTACTCCTTAACTGCTGGACATCATTAACTCACGCTACTGGCCCTGGTACTCCCTTTCCGCGGGACTCAGGCGAATTGTCGGCCGGATTCAGCTCTCCTCCGGTCCTCCGGTCCTCCGCTCCTCCGCTCCTCCGCTCCTCCGCTCCTCCGTTCCGGCCCTGGTACTCCTGAACTGCTGGACATAAGCGGATCAGGCTCCAGGCCCTGGTACTCCCTCTCCGCGGGACTTCGACGAATTGTTGGCCGGGCTTCCGCTCTCCTCCGCTCCTCCGCTCCTCCGCTCCGGCCCTTGTACTCCTTAACTGCTGGACATCATTAACTCACGCTACTGGCCCTGGTACTCCCTTTCCGCGGGACTCAGGCGAATTGTCGGCTTGATTCAGCTCTCCTCCGGTCCTCCGGTCCTCCGGTCCTCCGGTACTCCGCTCCTCCG
Organism: Fistularia commersonii; assembly: GCF_037954325.1. Lineage (NCBI taxonomy): Eukaryota > Metazoa > Chordata > Actinopteri > Syngnathiformes > Fistulariidae > Fistularia > Fistularia commersonii. The sequence goes on along the minus strand of NW_028234063.1, from coordinate 12,084 downwards.
CTCCTCCGTTCCGGCCCTGGTACTCCTGAACTGCTGGACATAAGCGAATCAGGCTCCTGGCCCTGGTACTCCCTTTCCGCGGGGCTTAGGCGAATTTTCGGCCGGGCTTCCGCTCTCCTCCGCTCCTCCGCTCCTCCGCTCCTCCGCTCCTCCGCTCCTCCGCTCCGGCCCTGGTACTCCTGAACTGCTGGACATCATTAAATCACGCTTCTTGCCCTGGTACTCCCTTTCTGCGGGACTCAGGCGAATTGTCGGCCGGATTCAGCTCTCCTCCGGTCCTCCGGTCCTCCGCTCCTCCGCTCCTCCGCTCCTCCGCTCCTCCGCTCCTCCGCTCCGGCCCTGGTACTCCTGAACTGCTGCACATCATAAAATCACGCTTCTGGCCCTGGTACTCCCTTTCCGCGGGGCTTCGACGAATTGTTGGCCGGGCTTCCGCTCTCCTCCGCTTCTCCTCTCATCCGCTCCTCCGCTCCTCCGCTCCGGGCCCTGGTACTCCTGAACTGCTAGACATAAGCGAATCAGGCTCCAGGCCCTGGTACTCCCTTTCCGCGGGACTTAGGCGAATATTCGGCCGGGCAACCGCTCACCTCCGTTCCTCCGCTCCTCCGCTCCTCTGCTCCTCCACTCCTCCGCTCAGGGCCCTGGTACTCCTGAACTGCTTGCCATAAGCGAATCAGGCTCCAGGTCCTGGTACTCCCAATCCGCGGGACTCAGGCGAAATGTGGTTCGGGTTTCCGCTCTCCTCCGCTCCTCCGCCTCTCCTCTCATCCGCTCCTCCGCTCCTCCGCTCCGGGCCCTGGTACTCCTGAACTGCTAGACATAAGCGAATCAGGCTCCAGGCCCTGGTATTCCCTTTCCGCTGGACTCAGGCGAATTGTCGGCCGGGCTTCCGCTCTCCTCCGCTTCTCCTCTCATCCACTCCTCCGCTCCTCCGCTCCACTGCTTAAACGTTCTTCTGCTCATCCGCTCCTCTGCTCCTCCGCTCCGGGCCCTGGTACTCCTGAACTGCCAGACATAAGCGAATCAGGCTCCAGGCCCTGGTACTCCCTTTCCGCTGGACTCAGGCGAATTGTCGGCCGGGCTTCCCCTCTCCTCCGCTCTGGCCCTGGTACTCCTGAACTGCTGGACATCATTAAATCACGCTTCTGGCCCAGGTACTCCCTTTCCGCTGGACTCAGGCGAATTGTCGGCTTGATTCAGCTCTCCTCCGGTCCTCCGGTCCTCCGGTCCTCCGGTCCTCCGCTCCTCCGCTCCTCCGTTCCGGCCCTGGTACTCCTGAACTGCTGGACATAAGCGAATCAGGCTCCTGGCCCTGGTACTCCCTTTCCGCGGGGCTTAGGCGAATTTTCGGCCGGGCTTCCGCTCTCCTCCGCTCCTCCGCTCCTCCGCTCCGGCCCTGGTACTCCTGAACTGCTGCACATCATAAAATCACGCTTCTGGCCCTGGTGCTCCCTTTCCGCGGGACTTAGGCAAATATTCGGCCGGGCTTCCGCTCTCCTCCGCTCCTCCGCTCCTCCGCTCCTCCGCTCCTCCGCTCCGGCCCTTGTACTCCTTAACTGCTGGACATCATTAACTCACGCTACTGGCCCTGGTACTCCCTTTCCGCGGGACTCAGGCGAATTGTCGGCCGGATTCAGCTCTCCTCCGGTCCTCCGGTCCTCCGCTCCTCCGCTCCTCCGCTCCTCCGCTCCTCCGTTCCGGCCCTGGTACTCCTGAACTGCTGGACATAAGCGGATCAGGCTCCAGGCCCTGGTACTCCCTCTCCGCGGGACTTCGACGAATTGTTGGCCGGGCTTCCGCTCTCCTCCGCTCCTCCGCTCCTCCGCTCCGGCCCTTGTACTCCTTAACTGCTGGACATCATTAACTCACGCTACTGGCCCTGGTACTCCCTTTCCGCGGGACTCAGGCGAATTGTCGGCTTGATTCAGCTCTCCTCCGGTCCTCCGGTCCTCCGGTCCTCCGGTACTCCGCTCCTCCGCTCCTCCGTTCCGGCCCTGGTACTCCTGAACTGCTGGACATAAGCGAATCAGGCTCCTGGCCCTGGTACTCCCTTTCCGCGGGGCTTAGGCGAATTTTCGGCCGGGCTTCCGCTCTCCTCCGCTCCTCCGCTCCTCCGCTCCTCCGCTCCTCCGCTCCTCCGCTCCTCCGCTCCGGCCCTGGTACTCCTGAACTGCTGGACATCATTAAATCACGCTTCTTGCCCTGGTACTCCCTTTCTGCGGGACTCAGGCGAATTGTCGGCCGGATTCAGCTCTCCTCCGGTCCTCCGGTCCTCCGCTCCTCCGCTCCTCCGCTCCTCCGCTCCTCCGCTCCTCCGCTCCGGCCCTGGTACTCCTGAACTGCTGCACATCATAAAATCACGCTTCTGGCCCTGGTACTCCCTTTCCGCGGGGCTTAGGCGAATTTTCGGCCGGGCTTCCGCTCTCCTCCGCTCCTCCGCTCCTCCGCTCCTCCGCTCCTCCGCTCCGGCCCTTGTACTCCTTAACTGCTGGACATCATTAACTCACGCTACTGGCCCTGGTACTCCCTTTCCGCGGGACTCAGGCGAATTGTCGGCCGGATTCAGCTCTCCTCCGGTCCTCCGGTCCTCCGCTCCTCCGCTCCTCCGCTCCTCCGCTCCTCCGTTCCGGCCCTGGTACTCCTGAACTGCTGGACATAAGCGGATCAGGCTCCAGGCCCTGGTACTCCCTCTCCGCGGGACTTCGACGAATTGTTGGCCGGGCTTCCGCTCTCCTCCGCTTCTCCTCTCATCCGCTCCTCCGCTCCTCCGCTCCGGGCCCTGGTACTCCTGAACTGCTAGACATAAGCGAATCAGGCTCCAGGCCCTGGTACTCCCTTTCCGCGGGACTTAGGCGAATATTCGGCTGGGCAACCGCTCACCTCCGTTCCTCCGCTCATCCGCTCCTCTGCTCCTCCACTCCTCCGCTCAGGGCCCTGGTACTCCTGAACTGCTTGCCATAAGCGAATCAGGCTCCAGGCCCTGGTACTCCCAATCCGCGGGACTCAGGCGAAATGTGGGCCGGGTTTCCGCTCTCCTCCGCTCCTCCGCTCCCCCACTCATCCGCCCCTCCGCTCCTCCGCTCCTCCGCACCTGGCCCAGGTACTCCTGAATTGCTGAACATCATTAAATGACGCTTATGGCCCTGGTACTCCCTCTCCGCGGGACTCAGGCGAATTGTCGGCCGGGCTTCCGCTCTCCTCAGCTCATCCGCTCATTCGCTCCTTCGCTCCTCCGCTCCTCCGCTCCGGGCCCTGGTACTCCGGAACCGCAGGACATAAGCGATTCAGGCTCCAGGCCCTGGTAATCCCCTTCCGCGGGACTCAGGCGAATTGTCGGCTGGGCTTCCGCTCTCTTCCGCTCCTCCGCTCCTCCGCTCCTCTGCTCCTCCGCTCCTCCGCTCCTCCGCTCCTCCGCTCTTCCGCTCCGGGCCCTGGTACTCCTGAACTGCTGGACATCATTCAATCACTCTTCGGCCCTGGTACTCCCTTTGCGCGGGACTCAGGAGAATTGTCGGCCGGATTCCGCTCTCCTCCGCTCATCCGCTCCTCCGCTCCACCGCTTAAACGTTCTTCTGCTCTTCCGCTCCTCCGCTCCTCCGCTCCAGGCCCTGGTACTCCTGAACTGCCAGACATAAGCGAATCAGGCTCCAGGCCCTGGTACTCCCTCTCCGCGGGACTTCGACGAATTGTTGGCCGGGCTTCCGCTCTCCTCCGCTTCTCCTCTCATCCGCTCCTCCGCTCCTCCGCTCCGGGCCCTGGTACTCCTGAACTGCTAGACATAAGCGAATCAGGCTCCAGGCCCTGGTACTCCCTTTCCGCGGGACTTAGGCGAATATTCGGCTGGGCAACCGCTCACCTCCGTTCCTCCGCTCATCCGCTCCTCTGCTCCTCCACTCCTCCGCTCAGGGCCCTGGTACTCCTGAACTGCTTGCCATAAGCGAATCAGGCTCCAGGCCCTGGTACTCCCAATCCGCGGGACTCAGGCGAAATGTGGGCCGGGTTTCCGCTCTCCTCCGCTCCTCCGCTCCCCCACTCATCCGCCCCTCCGCTCCTCCGCTCCTCCGCACCTGGCCCAGGTACTCCTGAATTGCTGAACATCATTAAATGACGCTTATGGCCCTGGTACTCCCTCTCCGCGGGACTCAGGCGAATTGTCGGCCGGGCTTCCGCTCTCCTCAGCTCATCCGCTCATTCGCTCCTTCGCTCCTCCGCTCCTCCGCTCCGGGCCCTGGTACTCCGGAACCGCAGGACATAAGCGATTCAGGCTCCAGGCCCTGGTAATCCCCTTCCGCGGGACTCAGGCGAATTGTCGGCTGGGCTTCCGCTCTCTTCCGCTCCTCCGCTCCTCCGCTCCTCTGCTCCTCCGCTCCTCCGCTCCTCCGCTCCTCCGCTCTTCCGCTCCGGGCCCTGGTACTCCTGAACTGCTGGACATCATTCAATCACTCTTCGGCCCTGGTACTCCCTTTGCGCGGGACTCAGGAGAATTGTCGGCCGGATTCCGCTCTCCTCCGCTCATCCGCTCCTCCGCTCCACCGCTTAAACGTTCTTCTGCTCTTCCGCTCCTCCGCTCCTCCGCTCCAGGCCCTGGTACTCCTGAACTGCCAGACATAAGCGAATCAGGCTCCAGGCCCTGGTACTCCCTTTCCGCTGGACTCAGGCGAATTGTCGGCAAGGCTTCCGCTCTCCTCCGCTTCTCCTCTCATCCACTCCTCCGCACCTCCACTCCAGGCCCTGGTAATCCTGAACTGCTAGACATAAGCGAATCACGTTCTTGACCCTGGTACTCCCTCTCCGCGGGACTTAGGCAAATATTCGGCCGGGCTTCCGGTCTCCTCCGCTCCTCCGCTCCTCCGCTCCTCCGCTTCGGCCCTGGTACTCCTGAACTGCTGGACATCATTAAATCACGCTTCTGGCCCTGGTACTCCCTTTCCGCGGGACTCAGGCGAATTGTCGGCCGGATTCAGCTCTCCTCCGGTCCTCCGGTCCTCCGCTCCTCCGCTCCTCCGCTCCTCCGCTCCTCCGTTCCGGCTCTGATACTCCTGAACTGCTGGACATAAGCGAATCAGGCTCCAGGTCCTGGTACTCCCTCTCCGCGGGACTTCGACGAATTGTTGGCCGGGCTTCCGCTCTCCTCCGCTTCTCCTCTCATCCGCTCCTCCTCTCCTCCGCCCTGGGCCCTGGTATTCCTGAACTGCTAGACATAAGCGAATCAGGCTCCAGGCCTTGGTACTCCCTCTCCGCGGGACTCAGGCGAATTGTCGGCTGGGATTCCGCTCTCTTCCGCTCCTCCGCTCCTCCGCTCTTCTGCTCCTCCGCTCCTCCGCTCCTCCGGTCTTCCGCTCCGGGCCCTGGAACTCCCGATCTGCGGGACTTCGGTGAATTCCAGGCCAGTCTTCTGCTCTCCTCCCCTCCTCCTTTTTTTCCCTCCCCCGCTTTGGACCCTGGAACTCCCGAACCGGGCCGGGCTTCTGCCCTCCGCCTCTCCTCTGCTCATCCGCTCCAGGTCCTGGAACTCCCTGTCATCCAGTCATTCGCATGTGTGTGCCCGGAGGTCCGGGAGCTCCACTCAAACGTCCGGGGGATAAGGGTAAGGGGTCCTGCTCCCCCCCCCCCCCCCCCCTCGCCGCCTCTGAGAAAAGAAACATCTCCTCCGCTCCTCCGCTCCTCCGCTCCTCCGCTCCTCCGCTTCTCAGCTCCTCCGCTCCTCCGCTGCGGAACCAGGTACTACCGATACGCCAGACTCAGGTGAATTGCGGACAGGGCTTTTCCTGTCCTCCGCTCCTCCGCTTTGGGCCCTGGAACTCCCGAACCGCTGGACATAAGAGAATCACGGTCCGGGCTTCTGCCCTCCTCCGCTCCTCACCTCATCCGCTTAAGGCCCTGGTACTCCCAGTCCGCGGGAACCCCCCCCCCACCCACCAAAACAAACTCTCACACACACATAAACACACGCATACACACACACACACACACACACACACACACACACACAGACACACACACACACACACACACACACACACACACACACACACACACACACACACCTGAACTCATCATAGCTGTGCTAATAGCATTGGCCGAAACGTATCCACAACAAAACAAACATTAGCTCATCCACTCATTCACATATGTGTGTGCCCAGAGGTACGGGAGCTCCAGTCATGAGTCCGGGTGATCTATGTCCGGAGAAGGCTCACATTGGCCGGTCTAAGGGGTCCTGCTGCCCCCAAGCTTCCCCGCCTTTGAGAAGAGAAACATAACTCCGCTCCTCCGCTCCTCCGCTTCTCAACTCCTCTGCTCCTCCGCTATGGGCCCTGGTACTCCCGATCCTCTGAACTCAGGCGAATAGCGTGACCAGCTTCTGCTCTCCTATAAGCCCCTACACACTTCTAACACGGCTGTTATCACCCTGTTACTGCATTACAATGACACCCATTTGCTTTTGATCTCAGTGTCTGCCACTGTACGGAAAAAGCGGGGGTGACGGGGGGGGGTGACGGGAGACATAAGGGCATTCGTTCTGTATGTAATCAGAAGTTAATAGTGTTAACGGTTTGCGAGAATTTTTAATGCTAGACAAAAACAGAAAATTAAAAGGAAATAATTAAATAAATAGATAGAAAAATAAAATTAAAAACTAAAAAAAAAAATTGTAAGGGGAATATAACATGGAGAAACATGGAGAATATAACATGGAGGAGAAACAATACCTCCGCTACTCCGCTCCTCCGCTTCTCAGCTCCACCGCTCCTCCGCTATGGGCCCTGGTACCCCCCCCCCCACCTAAACACACTCACACACACACAAAAACACACAAACACACACACGCGCACACACACACACACACACACACACACAAACACACCTTAACTCATCATAGCTGTGCTAATAGCATTAGCCGAAATGCATCCACTACCAAACAAACATTAGCTCATCCACTCATTCACATGTGTGTGCCCAATGGTCCGGGAGCTCCAATCATACGTCCGGGGGATCTATATCTGGAGAAGGCTCACAGTGGCCGGTCTAAGGCGTCCTACTGCCCCCAAACTTCCCATCCTCTGCCTTTGAGAAAAGAAAAATTACCTCCACTCCTCCATTCCTCTGCTTCTCCGCTCCACTGCTCCTCCGCGAAGGGCCCTGGTACCCCCCCCCCCCACCTAAACAAACTCTCACACATACACACACGAACACACTCACACAGACACAAAAAACAAACACACACACACACACACACACACACACACACACACACACACCTTAATTCATCATAGATGTGCTAATAGCATTAGCCGAAACGCATCCACAACCAAACAAACACTAGCTCATCCACTCATTCACATGTGTGTGCCCAATGGTAATCCCTGTCCGCGACCCCCCCTCCCCCACCAAAAGAGCCTTTCACACACACACACACACACACACACACACAAAGACACTCACACACACACAGACACACACATACACACATTAAGTCATCATAGCTGTGCTAATAGCATTAGCCGAAATGCATCCACAACCAAACAAACATTAGCTCATCCAGTCATTCACATGTGTGTGCCCAATGGTCCGCTTCTCCGCTCCTCTGCTCCTCCGCTCCTCCGCAACCGCCAGACATAAGCGAATCAGGCTCCAGGCCCTGGTACTCCCAATCCGCGGGACTTACGCGATTTGTCGGCCGGGCTTCCGCTCACCTCCGCTCCTCCGCTCCACCGCTCATCCGCTCCGGTCCCTAGTACTCCTGAACTGCTGCACATCATTAAATCACGCTACAGGCCCTGGTACTCCCTGTCTCAGGGATTTAGGCATATTGTGGTCCATCATTCCGCTCTTCTCCGCTCCTCCGCTCCTCCGCTCCTCCGCTCCTCCGCTCCACCGCTCCACCGCTCCACCGCTTCTCCGTTCTTCCGCTCATCCGCTCCGTGCCGTAGTAGTCCAGAACTGCTGGACATAAGCGAATCAGGCTCTTGGCCCTGGTACTCCCTCCACGCGGGACTTGGGCAAATTGTCGGCCGGGATTCCGCTCTCCTCCGCTCCTCCGCTCCTCCACTCCTCCGCTCCTCCGCTCCTCCGCTCCTCCGCTCCACCGCTTCTCCGTTCTTCCGCTCATCCGCTCCGCCACTCATCCGCTCCGTGCCCTAGTAGTCCAGAAATGCTGGACATAAGCGAATCATGCTCTTGGCCCTGGTACTCCCTCTACGCGGGACTTGGGCAAATTGTCGGCCGGGATTCCGCTCTCATGCGCTCCTCCGCTCCTCCGCTCCTGGCCCTGGTACTCCTGAACTGCTGGACATAAGCGAATCAGGCTCCAGGCCCTGGTACTCCCAATCCGCGGGACTTAGGCTAATTGTCGGCCGGGCTTCCGCTCACCTCCGCTCCTCCGCGGGACTCAAGGCGAATTGTTGGCCGGGCTTCAGCTCTCCTCCGCTCCTCCGCTCCACCGCTTCTCCCGCTCCTCCGCTCCTCCGCTCCTGGCCCTGGTACTCCTGAACTGCTGGACATAAGCGAATCAGGCTCCAGGCCCTGGTACTCCCAATCCGCGGGACTTAGGCGAATTGTTGGCCGGGCTTCAGCTCTCCTCCGCTCCTCCGCTCCACCGCTTCTCCCGCTCCTCTGCTCCTCCGCTCCTGGCCCTGGTACTCCTGAACTGCTGGACATAAGCGAGCTTCAGCTCTCCTCCGCTTCAGCTCTCCTCCGCTCCTCCGCTCCACCGCTCCACCGCTTCTCCCGCTCCTCCGCTCCTCCGCTCCTGGCCCTGGTACTCCTGAACTGCTAGACATGAGCGAATCAGGCTCCAGGCCCTGGTACTCCCTTTCCGCTGGACTCAGGCGAATTGTCGGCCGGGCTTCCGCTCTCCTCCCCTTCTCCTCTCATCCACTCCTCCGCTCCTCCGCTCCACTGCTTAAACATTCTTCTGCTCATCCGCTCCTCTGCTCCTCCGCTCCGGGCCCTGGTACTCCTGAACTGCTGGACATCATTAAATCACGCTTCTGGCCCTGGTACTCCCTTTCCAAGGGGACTCAGGCGAATTGTCGGCCGGATTCAGCTCTCCTCCGGTCCTCCGGTCCTCCGGTCCTCCGGTCCTCCGGTCCTCCGGTACTCCGCTCCTCCGCTCCTCCGCTCCTCCGCTCCTCCACTCCTCCGCTCCTCCGTTCCGGCCCTGGTACTCCTGAACTGCTGGACATAAGCGAATCAGGCTCCAGGCCCTGGTACTCCCTCTCCGCGGGGCTTAGGCGAAATGTCGGCCGGGCTTCCGCTCTCCTCCGCCTCTCCTCTCATCCGCTCCTCCGCTCCTCCGCTCCGGGCCCTGGTACTCCTGAACTGCTAGACATAAGCGAATCAGGCTCCAGGCCCTGGTATTCCCTTTCCGCTGGACTCAGGCGAATTTTCGGCAAGGCTTCCGCTCTCCTCCGCTTCTCCTCTCATCCACTCCTCCGCACCTCAACTCCAGGCCCTGGTACTCCTGAAATGCAGGACATAAGCGAATCACGTTCCTAGCCCTGGTACTCCCTCTCCGCGGGACTTAGGCAAATATTCGGCCGGGCTTCCGCTCTCCTCCCCTCCTCCGCTCCTCCGCTCCTCCGCTCCGGCCCTGGTACTCCTGAACTGCTGGACATCATTAAATCACGCTTCTGGCCCTGGTACTCCCTTTCCGCGGGACTCAGGCGAATTGTCGGCCGGATTCAGCTCTACTCCGGTCCTCCGGTCCTCCGGTCCTCCGCTCCTCCGCTCCTCCGGTCCTCCGCTCCTCCGCTCCTCCGCTCCTCCGCTCCGGGCACTGGTACTCCTGAACTGCTAGACATGAGCGAATCAGGCTCCAGGCCCTGGTACTCCCTTTCCGCTGGACTCAGGCGAATTGTCGGCCGGGCTTCCGCTCTCCTCCGCTTCTCCTCTCATCCGCTCCTCCGCTCCTCCGCTCCGGGCCCTGGTACTCCTGAACTTCTAGACATAAGCGAATCAGGCTCCAGGCCCTGGTACGCCCTTTCCGCGGGACTTAGGCGAATATTCGGCCGTGCAACCGCTCACCTCCGTTCCTCCGCTCATCCGCTCCTCCGCTCCTCCGCTCAGGGCCCTGGTACTCCTGAACTGCTAGACATAAGCGAATCAGGCTCCAGGCCCTGGTACTCCCTTTCCACGGGACTTCGGCAAATATTCGGCCGGGCTTCCGCTCTCCTCCGCTCCTCCGCTCCTCCGCTCCGGCCCTGGTACTCCTGGACTGCTGGACATATGCGAATCAGGCTCCAGGCCCTGGTACTCCCTCTCCGCAGGAGTTAGGCGAAATGTGGGCCGGGCTTCCTCTCTCCTCCGCTCGTCCGCTCATCCACTCATCCGCCCCTCCGCTCCTCCGCTCCTCCGCACCTTACCCTTGTACTCCTGAATTGCTGAACATCATTAAATGACGCTTCAGGCCCTGGTACTCCCTCTCCGCGGGACTCAGGTGAATTGCCGGCCGGGCTTCCGCTCTCCTCAGCTCATCCGCTCATCCGCTCCTCCGCTCCTCCGCTCCTCCGTTCCTCCGCTCCGGGCCCTGGTACTCCTGAACTGCTAGACATGAGCGAATCAGGCTCCAGGCCCTGGTACTCCCTTTCCGCTGGACTCAGGCGAATTGTCGGCCGGGCTTCCGCTCTCCTCCGCTTCTCCTCTCATCCACTCCTCCGCTCCTCCGCTCCACTGCTTAAACGTTCTTCTGCTCATCCGCTCCTCTGCTCCTCCGCTCCGGGCCCTGGTACTCCTGAACTGCCAGACATAAGCGAATCAGGCTCCAGGCCCTGGTACTCCCTTTCCGCTGGACTCAGGCGAATTGTCGGCCGGGCTTCCCCTCTCCTCCGCTCTGGCCCTGGTACTCCTTGACTGCTGGACTCAGGCGAATTGTCGGCTGGATTCAGCTCTCCTCCGGTCCTCCGGTCCTCCGGTCCTCCGGTACTCCGCTCCTCCGCTCCTCCGTTCCGGCCCTGGTACTCCTGAACTGCTGGACATAAGCGAATCAGGCTCCTGGCCCTGGTACTCCCTTTCCGCGGGGCTTAGGCGAATTTTCGGCCGGGCTTCCGCTCTCCTCCGCTCCTCCGCTCCTCCGCTCCTCCGCTCCTCCGCTCCTCCGCTCCTCCGCTCCGGCCCTTGTACTCCTTAACTGCTGGACATCATTAACTCACGCTACTGGCCCTGGTACTCCCTTTCCGCGGGACTCAGGCGAATTGTCGGCCGGATTCAGCTCTCCTCCGGTCCTCCGGTCCTCCGGTCCTCCGGTCCTCCGCTCCTCCGCTCCTCCGCTCCTCCGTTCCGGCCCTGGTACTCCTGAACTGCTGGACATAAGCGGATCAGGCTCCAGGCCCTGGTACTCCCTCTCCGCGGGACTTCGACGAATTGTTGGCCGGGCTTCCGCTCTCCTCCGCTTCTCCTCTCATCCGCTCCTCCGCTCCTCCGCTCCGGGCCCTGGTACTCCTGAACTGCTAGACATAAGCGAATCAGGCTCCAGGCCCTGGTACTCCCTTTCCGCGGGACTTAGGCGAATATTCGGCCGGGCAACCGCTCACCTCCGTTCCTCCGCTCATCCGCTCCTCTGCTCCTCCACTCCTCCGCTCAGGGCCCTGGTACTCCTGAACTGCTTGCCATAAGCGAATCAGGCTCCAGGTCCTGGTACTCCCAATCCGCGGGACTCAGGCGAAATGTGGTTCGGGTTTCCGCTCTCCTCCGCTCCTCCGCCTCTCCTCTCATCCGCTCCTCCGCTCCTCCGCTCCGGGCCCTGGTACTCCTGAACTGCTAGACATAAGCGAATCAGGCTCCAGGCCCTGGTATTCCCTTTCCGCTGGACTCAGGCGAATTGTCGGCCGGGCTTCCGCTCTCCTCCGCTTCTCCTCTCATCCACTCCTCCGCTCCTCCGCTCCACTGCTTAAACGTTCTTCTGCTCATCCGCTCCTCTGCTCCTCCGCTCCGGGCCCTGGTACTCCTGAACTGCCAGACATAAGCGAATCAGGCTCCAGGCCCTGGTACTCCCTTTCCGCTGGACTCAGGCGAATTGTCGGCCGGGCTTCCCCTCTCCTCCGCTCTGGCCCTGGTACTCCTGAACTGCTGGACATCATTAAA